>NC_138774.1:76633336-76838336 GCF_965119305.1 Pelophylax lessonae
ATCAGTAAGCTGCTGCTCCTTCACTGTCCAGCCACAAGTTGGGGGAGGAAAAAGACCTGTAAGTGTTAACTGCAGCAGATCAAAAGTGGGACGGTGCGATCAAAAGTGGGACGGTGCTATGTGGCAGTGCCGTGTAAATCGCAGAACTGGATCCTAAGACATGCAAATCTTTTGGCAGGAACAGGTATGATGTGTAAATATATTTAGTGGTTTGCCTAGAGTTCTGCTTTAAAATAAATGTGTGTGTGTGTGTATATGTGTGTGTGTGTATATATATATAATTACAATTTTTTTTTTTTTTTTTTTACCGTATCATAAATATGGAACTGTCTGTAAGAGCCCCTATGTTCCTTCTAATTACCCATTAAAAAAAACAGCAGTGCCTCTTTAGCCATTGAGGTGGTGTGATAGTGGTGGCTAAGCAGAGATATAGAAGGCATGCTGTCACTGAGAGGGCACAGGAATGAACCACAAGTGCTAGGCAGTCCTATAAGGTTGATATCCCAAGTATTTTTCTGAAAGAATAGTGGATGCCTGGAGCAGACTTCAGCATAGGTAGTGAGCTAATCAATTGTAAGTGAATTTAAATTCTTGGGAAATATTTAGGCCTGTTCTCAGACCAAAAAAACACTGCTTTAAACACCTGTTTTTTTCTGTTGTCAGACTTCTATGTTTCTTTGGTAACTTTTTTAAAGTTTAGCTTGCTTGCTAGCTTACGTATTTGTAATTTGCATTCATTTTATTTCTTCTTAGCTGTTGTGTTCCTAACTATATGTAACGTAAAACCAAGCTATTGAAATCTTTTGTAATTCTACCTAGTCACCTACCGGTGATGATTTTGACTGTCTGACAGTAATCCGTTGGGGGTCTGCTATTGTAAAAATGTTAAAGTGTTTGGAAAGGCTATTTTTTAAAAAAAATAACAAACATGTTATACTTGCCTGCTCTGTGCAACAGTATTGCACAGAGTTGCCTGACCTCCACTTTGGGGGTCCCTGCTGGTAATCTTGGCTCTCCCTCTTTTCTCTTTGTACCACCATATGAGGAAGCTGCTTCCTATGGTGGCACACATGTGGGCTTGCTCTCGAGCCAGGCTATGTACATCTATAGCTGCACAGCTCGAGCCTGCCATCTGCTCTCTTATAGGATTTGATTGATAGCAGCAGGAGCCAATAGCCCCCACTGCTGTCTCTAGCTCTGGTTCTCTCTCCTCTTTCACAGGCTCAAACAAAACCAAAGAAATTCTCAGCTCGATTTACAGACCAGCCTGCTAACCTACCAAATTGTCATGTCTAACATTGTCATGTGTATGCGTTAAAGCAGGGGTTTAGTCTGTACACATTTGCAAACGCATGCATAAGTTACAGAGCCCCCGTCAAGGCACCCCGTTATTTTCTGTAGACCTAACTCTGAATTTTGAGAGCCTCCACAACGGAAGCACATGCATTATAATTGATAGGAAGAGGGCAGGTTGAGCCTTGAGGGAGCCCACCCTTCCTTAAAGGCACAGAGGCACACTAAACACTATATAGCAACCTTGGCAGCAAAGATGTCCAGTACATCCCCTCACCAGTATTCCAACAGTACAAACAAATGGCCACTGCCCTTGCCTATAACTGGCCTTTGCAGCAAGGCACACATGAAGGGCGCTGCGCATGAGGGGTTCTTTAGAATTTAGAGTTAGTACTACAGAAAATACTGGGGTGCCTTGGCGGGGCTCTGTAGCTTGCGCATGTGCAAACGAAATACCTGTTTTTAATGCATACTGTTAGACAGGACAATTCAGTTGGTTAGTAGGCTGGTCAGTAAGTTTGTGCTTTTGAAATTTCTTTGTTTTTGTTTTGCATGAGCTCCTTGCTGCGAAGACGGTTATTGGTGAGGGCAGTGGCCGTTTGTACTGTAGCGAACAAGAGCTGCTGCAGATGGGCACAGGCCTATAGCGATACAGAATCTATACTGGATCGATTAGGCAGGGTAGTGGGGGGGGGGGGGGGGGGCGGAGAAACTAGTTTTTTTTTTTTTTTTTTTTTCACCTTAATGCAGGCATTGCTTTTTAAATGGTAAAAACCTTTTGGCTTTAGAACCATTTTCACCCTTTTTTAAATCCTAATTAGAAGTTTTAAGCCCTATAAAGTCGAAATTTGGGTTAGTGCTCACAGGCTTTGTATTGACTCTTCGATTATTGTTTAGGTAAATATAATGCTGCGCCTTGGTCACAGTAGTCTGTAAGTGGACCAGATTTCAACAGATTACATAAAATGACCATAAAATCTGTGTAAGGGCTTCCTAGGACTTTCATTACATTGAGAGAAAGAATTGTGCTACATATTCTTTGTATTGTCATTTGGTTGTTTTTGTAGTTTGGTGCACTGACCTGTTAAAATATACCTAAAGGCAAAACTTTCTCTTTTTTGTTTTAGATGGCGTGTAGAAGGATTAGATCCCCTGTCCAGGTTTTTATTGCCGTCTGTGCCCCCATTAGGGAGATTCACCCTCTCGTTTTTTTAATTTTTATCCAAATTTAAAAGGAAAGAAAAATCCCAAATGTTCGGTTGTCACCATAACGGTAGTAGCAGGGAGATATTCCAGTGGGGACACTGGTTCTGTGACCCTGATGTTAACTGGTGAAGTGATTTCCTATCACTTCCTGTATTGGCTATGGAATAAGAACTGAAGGGTAATCTTCCCCAATGGGACACAAATGGCAAAAGAAACCTCATGGGGTTATAACTAGTGATCGACCAATATCGTTTTTTTTTTTTATTACCGATATTTTGATCATCGTATATCAGTAACGCCCGATATTTGCTGATATTTTCGGACATTTAAAAATACATTTTTTATTTACACAGGTACTCCTTGAGGAGGGATCGGGGGGGGGGGGGGGTCTAGAAGACCCCAAACCCCTCCTCTGCACTTAAAAGCATTCAACACGCCAAGTTTGGCTGTTTCGAATACTGTCTTTTTTTTTAATCTGGCACCGAGTACCCGGAAGTGATGTCATGACACTTCGGGTTTTTACATGAAGACCCGGTCAGAGCCGAAATGCGGCTTTGATCGGGTCTTCGACATCCGTGCAGGATGGTTGCCCGGGTCTCCCAGTGGGACGGGCGAGCCGTGTAAAGTGGCAGGAAGTGCGCTATGTAATGACAGCTGAGTGGCTTCTCAGCCGCATTGGTTGTCACTACAAGACAGCCGACCCTCGGTTATGGACGCCGGTACCAGGGTGATGCCTCTAGCTGCAGACATCACCCCGGTACAGAACTTTCCCGAAATATCGGTAACCTCAGGGGCCAAATCTGATATATTGGGGAAAGTGCAGATCGGCCCTCAATATATCGGCTTTGCCGATAATCGGTCGATCCCTAGTTATAACCCTCCCTTCCTTTCTCAATGAAAAATGGAAAATTTAAGTTTTGCCTTTAGTTCTACTTTTAGCTAAAATCAACTTTACAAAAGACATTCACTGCTTATTTAGGGTAAAGTGACCAATTCTCTAATCTTCCCCCCCCCCCAGTACTCTTCTTCCCTGTGCTCTTCTGCCACCCCTTTCCTATATTGAAGGAAGTCCTTATTTCAGCCTTTTCTCCAATGGTTTTGTTTCTCGAGTCTAGGCTTTCTTTGGAATTTATATAGTGATGTGATGACTGTTCATGTTTCAGGGATGAGATTGCGGGCTGCATTGAGAAGGCCTATGAGAAGATCCTGTTTAATGAAGCCACCAGAATATTATTTTTCAACACTCCTAAGAAAATGACAGATTACGCAAAAAAGGTATTTATAACATTACTTGACCTCCTGGATCTTTCCAACTCTAGGTGATCAAAATATCTAATGTAATTGCATAGAACCAGGGGATTTTGCAGTATTGAGATCATGTGTGATGCATAAACAATCGTCTAGGAGCTCAGTATTACTAGCCAGATACACGCAGTATGTATGAGTTTCACAAATTTTACATACGGACTTTGCTATCTTGTATTAAATGAAGATTACCTACTAGAGACAGAGCAAGTGGGCTACTGCAATGACTTTTGTGATAAAATATCCACCACATAGGGATTGCATTGTTTTTCAATTATTTGGTTGACCCAGATTTGATAAAGCATTAAAGTACAAACGCTGTTGCAATGCAAAGAAGAGCTGAATATGTAATGAGCAAATGTTTCTGGTTTATGTACAAACACTACATTATACCTAAACGGCATACATCCAACCCTTAAGATTGCTCCGACTCCACAGCTATGCTCTGATGAATAAATGAGCCATACCGGAAACTGGAGTCCATTAGTTAAATAGAGGTTTATTCAAGAAGGCACATGTACCACTGTTTATGTTCAAAGGCTAGGTTCATTAAAAAAAAAAAAATTAGCATTTATTTTTCTCAGGAGCCTGCAAAGCAATGCATCTGATCGGTGGATCGGGGGTGCAATGTTAGGCACCTGCAAATTCCTCTCCGGCTCTCTGCCGATACCTTTTGTACGTGTTTTCAGTTGAAGTTGTATAAAGATTCATTGAGCTACGAGTGTGCTAATTAACACACTCGTAGTTCATTGGGAATGCCAAGTCTGTCTGCTGTGGAAGACAGGACTTGCAGTTCATTTATTCACTAATTCCTGTTAATTGTAACAGCGGCCACAGGGTAGAAGGACCCCCAACCACTGTCCCAGGTTTGAGGGTGGGAGAATTGGCATTTGCACCATGTTACCCCTAAAGACAGATGCAAAAGGTGAACTTTAGCTTTAAAGGCCAGTCACACTGGTTCATAACCTGTTCTCCCTCCGCCTACAAATTTATCGCCACTATGCAAACTATGTCCTTGGCAATGTCTTCAGTCCAGTCATGTGATGTTAAGATCTTTGACTTCTGGTGGATTGATCCTAAATGCTACATAGAGCAACACCACGTAATTATGTGGCTGCTCTTTTTTCAGTAATCTCCTGACCAGAATGAGAGGCAGAGCCTTCATACCGTGGGCTTCATGTTAGGTGGGTTGAATCACTGTGCGTGTCTTTCAACTCGGAAGCATATCAGCACAGTATTGCTGGTGCAGTGAAGAGGACTGCATCAGCGGTAAGCATAGCATCTGGACCTGTTTTGTGTGTTTTCTTTATACAAGAGGCTGGGACTGCTTTTTTTTGCCCGAACTTGGTTTGGGCTTTGTAATGCACATTGATTGGCATAAAATGGTCTCATTTGCTTTGAAAAATACTATACAATCCCTGTTTAAATAAGGAAAGCTGTATTATTACAATACAGTGCAGATCTCCCACTAGTGGCTAATCCACAGATCTCTACGGTAACTATGTGGAAGAACAAGCATAGATGTGTTCACTGAAATTGTTGTGTTTTTTGCAATCCGGTTTTTATTTGAACACAGCTGGTATAGGGCTAGTGCTTGATATCTCAAACAAAAACCATTTTACCTCCCATTTGTAAAAAAAAAATTTTTGTTGTCTACAGCGCGGCTGGGTATTGAGCCCAAACAACTACTACAGTTTCAGCAGCCAACAGCAGAATCCGGAGGAGGCCACAATCCCTTCCACAGAACTAGCCAAGCAAGTGATTGAGTACGCTCGCCAGCTGGAGATGATCGTATAAAGACAGGAAGTCAGCGCAGCCAACTTCCCACTTGTGTTCTCTTTTCTGGTCTCTCTGCTCACTCACCGGTTTTATTCGTATTTTATAGACAATTTAGGTTGGGGCAGGAGAGCTTTTCTAAAATAATGCGGAAACCCCCTTCAACAGGCCTGACTGATGGAGAACTTACCTTTTCACCGTGACTTTAAAACCTATCTTCATTTGTGAGGAACCTGGTGCACACAGGAGGAATTATTCTGTTTCTAAAGCGATAACAATGTATTTGTTACTTTGCTCAGTAAAGGAGCCAAAATATAAACCGTTTGTATTATTTGTTTTACATTTACAGGTTGCTAAAGTGGGTAAAAAGGTAGGTGCACTAGTAATGTGCAGAGGTTTTATGCATTACCCAATCTAAATGGTCATTAGAAATAACGCTAGTGTAAAGGGGAGCTGTTATAGATGAGTGGTCATTGTTAATATAGTTTCTAAAGAGACACTGGTGCCAGACCATTATTTTCAACCATTTTCTCATAAAATCATATTTGCATTTAATGTGTTTTTTAATGCACATTTGTTTTACCTCTCTTGTGTAGACATCCAGAAGCCCTGGGGCTTCTGTAGAACGCCACTATGTAATTTCGGCAGACTCTGAGCTGTCACTCGTGACATTCTATACCAGGGGTAGGCAACCTTGACATCCAGCTGTGGTGGTTAAACTAGAAATCCTATTCTGCGTCTGGGTGTCATGCCCGTGACTGTCAATTTTGCAATGTCTCATGTGCCATGGTTGCCTACCCCTGGTCTATACTATTCCCTCTTCACTCCTCCCCTGGCAACTACATGAACATTTTATGTAGGGAAAGGTGGGTGAGTTTGGTCAGCACAGAAAGTAAAGTGTTTGTAAAGGCAGAAGGTTAGAATGCAGTAAAAAAACAAAACAAAAACCTTCTTTATGCAGCCCCACCCACTCCTAATTACATACCTGAGCTGATCTCGATCCAGCTATGTGCACGAGAGCCAAGGCTCTCTCTCTTCATTGGCTCAGATACAGCAGTAGGTCAATCGGAGCCAGTGACCTAGGGGGCGGGGCCAAGGGTTCAGGAGCAAGCATGCACTTGGCGGGAGGGAGGAGCCAGGGGTGCTGCTCTGCAAAATGAACAGGTACGTTTTAGGAAAAAAAGAAACAAAGCTTTAAGCTTTACAGTTGATTAACTACACTCCCAAAAGAGAAGAGGTATACGACATAACGGGAGGGAAAACTGGGGCTTTGCTCTTTCTGAAGTGTTTAAATTCCTCAAGGTTCGAAGGCACATCACAGATGAATAAAAGGTAATTTATTGAAAGAAAAAATAATACAAGTATTTTTTTTTAAAACCCGATTTCTTTCGTTCATTGATGGACACAGCTCCAGGTATTCAGAACCATTGGGTTATACTACCCCCTACAGGAGTAGGTAGCACAATAGACAGAATAACTAGATCCAGTGGTCACCCCAGTCTGGCCAGCGCGCGCAGACCTCTGCTCCGTGCTAGAACGGCCGCGACTTAGCCCCACTGGACAAGGACTGGCCTGTGAATTAAACGCCTCGCGAGGTAGCAAACGACCGGGTCTTGGCCCGAGTTGCAGCATTCCTCCTGGCCGACGCCCCCCCCCCCTCCCCCCACATTTTGATGGAGAAGGGTTCTGTCTGGAGTGGTGCCTGTCTGGTTCCTAGTATGGTGAGTAGCTGACCCCCCCCCCCTCCCCCAGAGGGTTTTGGGGTGGATGTGGGCCCCTCCTTGGAACGGTCAGATCCCCAAATTCCCCTCTTCCTGCAGGCACCCCCCCCCCCCATATACTCTGGGGATGCTTGGGTGGTCTGGCCACTTTCCTGGGATGGGGGCAGGGCGCTGCCTGGCGATGTGGCGCCAACGATCGACTGGGGGGGGGGGGGTTGTACCTAGCAGGGGCTCCTGCCAGGGCCCCCTGGCCTGCCTGGATCTGTCCTTGAGGCCTAGTCTCCCAATCCTGGGTCCCTGTATGTCTCGTGGTGCTGCTATTTTGTTGTAGCCTGTGTTCTATACACGGTGGCCATGTCTGTGTAGTCCGGCGGCCATTTTGCTGTGGTTTGCCATTGAAAATAGCAGCGAACATGACAGTGGAGCCCTGTGGGCGCTGATTTTGGCAGTGGAAGCCTCTCCTCATCCCCTGTTTCTGACTTTTGGATCATTTTACTTCCTGATTGCTGCACGTGTAGTGCAGATTATCCTGGTGGCTACAGGTGCTTGTCTCAATGGGATCCCTCTCTGCTGAGGATCGCTTGGTGATTTGTGCCTGGCCACTGGGTGGTGCTGTCAGCGTGGTGGGGGTTGTCCCTTAGCAGTGTGTTGCACTTTTGTATAGGGTCCCCCTGGTAACTCATGGAGTCTTTGGAGCACATTTCCCCACCTGATCCCCTTTAAAGGCTACAGGGCCCTCCGGGTCCCAACCATCCATCCATGCACTGACGGCTGTCCTGGAGTCCCTTGTGCCCCGGGAGGAGGTGGCTTGCCTCGTCTGTCTCATCAGATCTGATTCGGTCGCCGTGGGCAGACTTCTGCTGGGTCTGCAACCACGTGCCTGGAATCCTCGAGTAGTGAACATGATTCTTCCATGTCTGCTACGTGCACAAAAAGGCACTGGTGGATGCATTGCTTGTTTATGTGCGTGAGACCCTGAAGATGGAGGACACAGCTGAAGCTGCAATGGAGGCGCAGGAACCCTTTGGCACTCACAAGCCATCCAGAGCTGCAAAGGGGTTTCCTTTCCCTGCTTTTTTTGACAGAATTGTCGCTAAAGAGTGGGGACAACCAAAGCATCCCCGTGGGTTCCCTAAGCGCTTTTCTAGACGTTACCCCCTATGAGAGGTCGCTTCTTAAGTAGATTGTGCCATCGGTAGTGGACCCTCTTGTTTCCAGAATAAAGGCAGCCATGATTCCGGTTGAAGAGTCCCCGGCCTTTAAGGATCTTGCTGACCAGAGGCTGTGGCCCGCCATATGTACACTCTGGCTGGTTCGGCAATGAGGTCGGTATTCACCATTGCCCTAGTGTCGCAAACTCTGAGTGGGCTAAGCTCTTAAACTGTGACCTGAAAGGGGAACAGCTCCCCTCTGCCTTTGCTGAGCTAGGGGACCAGCTTGTCCAGAGGCTGCAGTTTATCTGTGATGCCTCTTTGAATACTGCTCCCCTGTTTTGGCGGTGGTCCTTGGTGTGTCTTTTGGCTCAAATGCTGGTCTGCGGATCAGACTTAAAAAAAGGCTTTGACTGAACTTTCCTTTCCAAGGAGATCCCCTGTTTGGAGCTACCCTGGATGCCATCATAAAAGGTCTCACGGAGGGGAGAGAGTACTTTTCGGTGGTGGCATCCCTGCATCAGGGGGATTTCCTCGCCTTTATCAATATCACGAATGCCTACCTTCACTTTTTAATAAGTGCCAGTCACCAGCGTTTTCTCCACTTTGCTGTGGGAGAGGATCATTCTCAGTTTGTGGCGTTACCCTTTTGGTTTTAGCCTCTGCTATGCCAACGGGAGATCGTGATACTGGGCTACTTGGACGATCTCCTTCTGCGAGCGGAGTCTCCCTCTGCTCTGGTTAACGGGGCCTGACTCTGGACTCGGCCTTAGCCAGAGTGCTCCTTCCTCTGGACAAACTCCAAAAACTGCAGGCTGCAATTCGGCTCCTGCTGTGCAACAGATGGCCGTCCCTCCGGACTTGCCTGATGGTGTCTACCTTTTTTGGGGGTGGTTCAGTTTGCGCAGTTCCATACGAGCTTCCTGCAAAGGGAGATTCTAACCAAATGGAACAAGACTCCCCAGTCTCTGGAAAATCAGATCCGGCTGAGTCGGGGAACGAGGGAGTCCTTAACCACTTCTCGACAACCCGCCACCTTTTTACTGCGGCAGGGTGGCTCTCCTGCTCAAGCCAACGTAGGTCTACGTCGACCGTGTGCGGGAAGCTAGGGGACGAGCTCCCGCCCCCACTCGGCATCAGGGAAGATGGTGCAGGGGTCAGGCAGTTCCTGACACCCGCAATCGCTCCCCGCTGAGAGAGGACGGTCGACTGTTACAAACACAGCCGACCGTCCTCCCTGAAATGATCAGAGCTCATGTGATCCTTCTATATAGGATTACATGTCTTTCTGGTCATTTCACAAGCCACGTTTCCACCCCCCCCACAGTTAGAATCTCACTCCCCTAGGCTCACATTTAACCCATAGATTACCTATAGGATTAAACCCTTCCCTGCCAGTGTCATTATTACAGTAACAGTGCATATTTTTAGCACTGATTACTGTAGTAATGTCACTGGTACTCCCAAAAGCATAAAATGTTAGGGGTCCTATGTGTCCGCTGCAATGTCGCAGTCCCGCAAAAAATCGCAGATCGCCGCCATTACTAGTAGTTAGTAGTAACTTTTTTGCGCAAACCAATCAAAATACGCTTATTGCGATATTTTTTTTTTTTTGAGAATGTCATATAGCAGAATACGTGTTTATGTTTTTTTTTTTTTTTTTTTTTATTTATTTATCAAGTGATGTGTTGGCATCTGTGGATGCTTCCTTCCTTTGGCCGCAAGGTTTTGCAGGCTGCTGTTTAAGAGGACCTGATCCTCTTTGAGGGTGTATTTTTTTTTTTTTTTTTTTCTGGTGGGCTCCGGTTGTTTGGTTGAGCCCCAGTTGCCTGGTTGGCTAATGTTTAGCCTTGGGGAATTTTTTGGGTTGTTCCCACTTAAGTTTTAACACTGCTTTTGGATGTCCCAACGTTATGAATACCAGGAGTTGTCCGTTAGTGAACGAAAGAGAAAATGGGATTTTTGACTTGTCGTTAAATCCATTTCTCTGATGTTCATTGACGGGCAAAGTACCCACCCCTCCTGTGGAGTTATTCTGACACTGCTTGTTACAAAACTGAGTGGCTATAGCAGAGAGAGTATACCCCCTGGGACTGCCCATGGGTGTAGCCTGGATTTTTTTTCTACCCAGTGTCCTACTCCTGTAGGGGACAGTATAACCCACTGGGTATGAATACCAGGAGCTGTGCCTGTCGAACATCAGAGAAATGGATTTTACGGTAAGTCAAAAATCCAATTTTTCTGTGCTTTTTTTTTTATTTATTTTTTGGATACAGTGGAGGGGGATTAAGACACCTACCAGTTTTTATTGCTGTCTGTCCCTGTTGAGATACACCCTCTCTATTTGTCCTGTTTACCATTATTATTATTATAAGTAAAAGAAAATCCCACATTTTGGGTTGTCCTCAGAAAAATAAGAGGGGGAAATCTTCCAATGGGGACACTTGATTTACAGATTTTCTCTCACTTCCTGTTTCTCCATGAGTGAGGAAGGGAAATCTCTGCAATAGGAGTCAGATGGTGAAAAAAAATAAATAAATCTGACGGGTTATAACTCTCCCTTACGCTATCCAAAATTTAAAACGTTTTGCCTATAATTCTACTTTAAGGTTTGTGACAAGGTCCCTTGAAAAGTGCACGTTATGAGCTGTTGCCCCTAGTTCAGTCCTTACAGATCTTGAGTCAAGTAAGCTTATCAGTAGTCCTGGTTTCACACACCTCATGCTTTTCCTGGGTCAGTAACTCAAATAGAGTAGCAAGAACGAGGCTGAATGCTCAGAGCTTTTTTACCTTTAAAAACCAAGGCAAAAGCTAACCGCTCTAAAGTTTTCTTTCTAGGGTGACATTTCCGAGCAGGCCTTAGTGTGATCCTATACAAATTTTGGAAAAAAATATTAAAACTCATTGTGATCTACAGAAATGTCAGATTTCCATACATCTGGATCTGATGACACAGGACTTTTTTTCCACTCCACTGAAATTATTTTTCCTAGAGGTAATCAGATTAATTTGCGGTTTGCCTTTACCAACAGGTTGGAGACCCACTTTTTGAACAGTCAAAACTTGATGTACGTTTAATTGAGAGTAAGTGGTGCGACGTGTTTTTACAGTTTTTGTTATCTGACAAACCTTCACATGCATGTTCTACGAAGCATGCAAATAATGTTCCACATGTACAAAATTAGATTTACCCACAAGTTGCAAATCCATTTGTTCTCTAAATGTCACATTCAGACCCATTTGCTGTTTCCCATTCTCTGATCTTCATTTTACATAAGTGTGACAAAGGATCTTTGTGTACTCCCCAGTTTTAAAGAGAACCTGTCAGCCCTTTTTGATCTTTTCAAAAATGGAATCCCTGCCTTTTAGAGCAGGTACCGCACAGTGCCTAAAATTACCTTTTCTCTTTTGTTCATTGATGGACACAGCTGCAGGTCTTCTTGACCCTTGGGTTTATGCTGCCCCCTACAGGAGTAGGACACTAGGTGGGAAAAAGTTTGACTAACCCTATAGGGCAGTCGTACTTCCTACTATAGATCTTCAGTTTTTTTTTTTTTTTCCCCTGCTTAGTCAGGAGTAAGGACCTAGTTCTTTGCTGGGATCTTTGGCCCTAGCATTTTTTCCTTTTTTAAACATAATTTTTTATTTTCTGTTCCTGTGAGAACTACAATCAACTGCCGGACTAGATCTCCTAGATCCTTATGGTCTTCCCAGTCTGGCCAGTGAGCAGAACCCGACCTTAGCTCCGTGCTGGGTTGGCTTTGACATAGCCCCACTGGATGGGGGCTGGCCAGTGAGCTAAACACCTCGCGAGGGCGCATAGCCCTGGTCCAAACCTGATTTGCAGCGTGGCTCTGGCCTGCAGCACCCCCATTCCAAGATAGTGCGGTGGGTTTTCCTGGAGCGTTGCCCACCCTGTCCCAAAGTGTGGTGAGTAGTGGTGTCGTCTACCCCCCCCCCCCCCTTCTGGTGGTTTTTCAGGATACATGTGGGCCCCTCCCTGGGTTGGTTGGACCCCCGAGTGCCCTTCCTTTTCTCACGTCACTCCCCCTCACTATTGGGGTCCCTCTGCGGACCGCTCCCCCTCACTGGGGCAGCCATGCCTATTTTTCTGTTTGGGGGTGTCAAGCCAGTGCCGCCGGCTGCGCAAAACGTGTTTTTTGGAGGGGGGGCAATGTGATCCTGGTGGGGTCCCTCCTTACTGTCCAATTGTACCTGGGGGTCCCGGGAGCCGTGTAGCTGCCATTTTGCCATGTATAATCGGCTGCCATGTTTGTGTAATCTGGTGGCCATTTTCTTGTACTTTCCCATTGCTATCACATAGGCAGCCATGTTTGTGAAGCCTATGGAGTGGTGAATCGGCAGTGGGTCTCTAGTGGCAGTTCCTGAACTACCTCTTCCTCTTTGATTGCCGCACGGAGTGCAGCCTGGCTCTGCATCTGAGGAGGGGGTGGTGAGTCCCTGTGGGTGCTAAACAGCTCCTTCTTTCTGCTATAGCGGTCTTTTGTGTGCTGGGACTTGTGGTGCTGCTGGTGCAGCGGTGGGGGAACTTTTAACAGCAATTTTTATACTTCTTGCTGGCAGTACCCAGATTAACCATGGAGTCCTTGGAGCACGTGTCACCACCTGAACCCCCCCTCTCAGAAGCTGCGGTGTCCCAGTCTGCTATGATGGTGGTCCCGCAGTCACTGGTGTCAAAGTAGATATAGCCCTCCAAAATAGGACGAGCAAAAAGCATCCTCTGCCTTCACCTGCATCCTCTGTCTCCTTAGATTCTGAGGTTGATTTGGCCATCGTGGATGCGAGTCACCCTACTGGGTCTGCGTCCACGCACCTGGAGTGCTCTCATCATGAGGATGATTCCTCTTCCACTACAGCCGCGCATGAAAAAGCATTAGTGGATGTGCTGATTGTATCAGTGCGGGAAACTTTGAATTTGGAGGACGCAGTTGCAATTTGGTACCGCAGAGCCTCCAAAGCAGCAAATGTGTTCCACTTTCCCGCCTATTTCGACAACATTGTCGTGAGTCAGTGGGGTTCCCCCAAACGCACTGTTGGGGTCCCTAAGCGCTTTGCTAGAAGGTATGCTTTTGAAGAGTCCCTGTTAAAGCAACTGACAATACCACCTGTGGTGGACTCACAGGTTTCCAGGTTCAATAATACCACCCTTCTCCTGGTGGGGGACTCTCCATTCAAGGACCCTTTTGACAAGAGAGCTAAATCTCTGGTCTGATACCTTTTTTTTTTTTTTTTACCATGGCCAGTTCCATAGTGCGTCTGGTTTTTGCCATAACCTTCGTTTCCCAGGACTTAATGGAATGTGCTAAGCTCTTGCACTCTGATTTGGACGGTGGGCAGTCCCCTCCTGACCAGGCAGACCAGTTGGTCCAGGGGTCCTGTATATCTGTGATGCCTCTCTGCATGCGGCCCCCCTTAGCATGTAGGGAGTCCGTGACAGTGGTGACTCTTTGCCTCATAATATGGTTGAAATACTGGTCTGTGGACCAGGCTTCCAAGATAGTATTGACCTTCCTTTTGTAGGAGACCGCTTGTTCGGAGCTTCCATGGTAGAGATCATTAAGGGTCTTATTGGAGGTAAGAGTACTCTGCTTCCACAGACTACAAGGAGCAAAGAGTGTCGTCGCAAACGGGTTTTCTTTAAACTGATTTACTGTTCCCAGGAAGGAGGGCAAGGGTGTGTCAAATTCTGGACCTCAGGGTCTTGAACCATTTTGTGCGGGTTCAGAAATTTTCAAATGGAGTCCATTCGCACGTTCGTGGCATCCCTTCATCCAGGGATTTCCTAGCCTCTATCGATACCTTCATATCCCAAAATGTCTGGCATCAGCACTATCAATTCGTGGCATTACTTTGGTCTCGCCTCAGCTCCTCAAGTGTTCACAAAAGTTTTGGCCCAATGTTAGCATTGCTAAGGCAGAAGGGGATTGCGGTACTGTTGTACTTGGACGACCTCCTTCTGCGAACAGAGTCTCCAAATGCTTTAAGACAGTCTGGACATTTTGGTGCAAACTCTCCAAGAGTTTGGATGGAAACTGAATTTCCAAATATCTGTTCTGGTCCCGTTCACCAGGCTGGACTATCTGGGCCTGACCCTGGACACCTCAGCCTGGGCGTTTCTTCCGGAGGGGAAACTCCAGAAGTTGCAGGATGCGATACGGCTCCTGTTGTCCAGCCAGTAGTCATCTCTCCGGACTTGTATGCAAGTGCTGGGCTTTATGGTCTTCACCTTCAAGGTGGTTCTGTTTGCTTTGTTCCATACCAAATCTCTGCAAAAGGAGATTCTTTCCAAATGGAACATGAACCCACAATCTGATCCTGTTGAGCCGGGGTATGAGGGGATCCCTGATCTGGTGGCTCTGCTCTCCGGCAGGGAAAATCCTTTCTCCCCCTGTACTGGATGGTGGTCAGCATGGATGCCAGCCTGTCCGGGTGGGGGGGGGGGGGCATAGATTGTGCTCAGTGTTTGGACTCTGAAGGAGTCCAGCCTGCCGATCAATATGCTGGAAATTCGGGTGATCAGGCTTTGCCTGACCCAATGGACAGTTTGTCTGCAGGGGCACCCGGTTAGGATTCAATTGGACAATGCCACAGCTGTGGCATATGTCAATCATCAAGGGGGCACCAAAAGTGTCCTAGCAGCCTGGCAAGTAGCCGGCATTCTAAGGTGGGCAGAACGGTTCGTTCCAGCCATCTCTGCTGTGCATATTCCAGGGGTAGAAAATCTGCCAACTGACTACCTCAGTTGGCAGACGTTTGATCAGGGAGAATGGTCTCTCCACCATCGACTGTGTCTCCGGTGGGAGACTCCTGAGGTATCGTCTGATGTACGCATTTCCCCCGATAACTCTTCTGCCAAGACTCCTGTGAAGAATTGAGGCAGAAGCGAAGAGTCGGTCATCCTAGCGCAGGGATCTCCAAACTACGGCCCTCCAGCTGTTGCGGAACTACACATCACATGAGGCATTGTAAAACTTGGACAGTCAGACATGACTAGGCATGATGGGAATTCTAGTTCCTGAACAACTGGAGGGCCATAGTGTGGTGACCCCTGACCAAATGGCTCCCGACTGGCCTCGCAGGTCATGGTATACAGACCTAGTACGGCTGGTCATTGATGTTCCTTTGAGACTCCCTCTCAGAAGATCTGTTAGCTCAAGGTCTTCACAAAAGAATCGGGGAGGCTACACTAACCCAGCTTGTAAGGCCAAACTAAACGACACACCTCAGGAAAAAACGCCATGGCTAACAGAAGATAGACTTAGAACTAAACTAGAGAAACTTAACATAAATAAATCACCGGGACTGGATGGCTTGCACCCGAGGGTTCTTAAAGAGCTCAGCCAGGTGCTTGCCATT
The DNA here is from genome assembly GCF_965119305.1 of Pelophylax lessonae. Classification (NCBI taxonomy): domain Eukaryota; kingdom Metazoa; phylum Chordata; class Amphibia; order Anura; family Ranidae; genus Pelophylax; species Pelophylax lessonae. The sequence goes on from NC_138774.1 coordinate 76,649,166, forward strand.
ATTCTTGATCTTCAAGGATAGTTTACAGATGTGTATGGTGCCAGCTGATTGGAAAAAAGCCAACGTGGTACCAATATTTAAAAAGGGGCCGAGATATATCCCGGGTAACTATAGGCCGGTCAGCCTAACATCAGTACTATGCAAGATTTTGGAGGGGATGTTAAGGGACCACATACAAGACTTTAGTAATGAAAACGGTATTATAGTAGTAATCAGATTGGTTTGGCAAGAACGATTTTTCATGAATCCATGCTATTAACCTTCTACGATGAAGTGAGCTGCCACCTAGATAAAGGTAAGCCTGTGTATGTGGTGTACCTGGACTTCGCAAAGGCCTTTGAAACCGTTCCCCACAAACGCTTACTGTTCAAACTAAGGAAGGTAGGTATGGTACCATAAGGTGAGTACCTGGATAGAGAACTGGCTCCAGGGGAGGTTGCAAAGGGTGGTGATTAATGGGGAGTACTCAGATTGGGCGGGTGTGGAAAGCGGGGTCCCCCAGGGTTCTGTCCTGGGGCCAATCCTGTTTAATTTATTCATAAATGATCTAGAGGAGGGGATATCGAGCAAAATCTCAGTACTTGCGGATGATACTAAACTAAGCATGCCAATATCTTCTGGGCAGGATGTGGAAACCCTACAAGCGGACCTGAACAAAATAATAATAATAAAACCAGAAAGCAAGCTACTCACTGGGGGGGGGGGGACCTCTGGGTGAGTCTAGGATGGAAAAGGACCTGGGGGTACTGGTAGACAACAGGCTTGGCAGTGGCATGCAATGCCAAGCCGCTGCAAGCAAAGCCAACAGAATACTGGGATGTATAAAAAAAGGGGATTCACTCCAGAAATAAAGAGATTATTCTTCCACTCTACAAGACTCTGGTCCGGCCACATCTGGAGTATGCTGTCCAATCCTGGGCACCGGTCCTCAGGAAGGATGTGCTGGAACTGGAGAAAGTCCAGAGAAGGCCAACAAAAAGAATTAGGGGAATGGAGGACATCAGCTATGTGTAAAGACTACAAGCTCTGAACTTATTCTCTCTGGAGAAGAGACGATTGAGGGGGGATATATCAATGTACAAATATTGTACTGGAAACCCTAGCATATGGAAAAACCTATTCAGAGAAAGGAAATACATAAGACGCGTGGCCACTCACTAAAACTAGAGGAAAGGCGGTTTAACCTTAAAATACACAGGGGGTTCTTCACTGTAAGAGCAGTAAGGAGGTGGAATTCTCTTCCGCAAACAGTCGTATCAGCAGGGAGCATTGATAGTTTCAAAAAACTATTAGATGGGCACCTTAAAGACCACAACATACAGGGGTATACAATGTGTGGTTAACAGTAGACACACACACACGTTGAACTGGATGGACTGATGTCTTTTTTCAACCTCACTAACTATGTAACTATGACCGATCTTCCATCCTGCTTTATAGTGGCTGGCTTTAATGGCTTGACTGTTGAAAGCCAGGTGCTGAAGGATAGAGGGGGTGTCTGAATCGGTGATTCCTGCGCAGTTAAAAGCTAGAAAATCTACTTCTAGGAAGATTGATCATCAAGTCTGGAGGGAGTATATTGCTTGGTGGGAGTCTCGAAGGGGGGGGGGGGTCTCCCCCCGTTCCTTTTCGGTGTCTCCTGTTTTGGAGTTTCTTCATAGAGGTGTAGATCAGCGTTTGGCCTTGGGTATCATCATAGGCCAGATTTCGGCCTTGGCGATTTTCTTTCAGCGCCCGTTGGCCACTAATTCCTTGGTTCACACCTTTGTTCGGGGGTCTGCCAACTTGCTCTCCCTGTGAGATCTCCTTTACCTCCGTGGGACCTCAATTTGGTGCTGTCGGTTCTTCAGAAACTGCCTTGAAACTCACATGATTGGAAAGCTCCCAATCGAAAGTATGTATCAAGAGCTTTCTGGTCTCTGCCAGTGACTGTGCTGGGGGCATGCACAGGTCTGTGTTAAAGTCCACCTGCTGTGAGATTGCATATAGGTGTATGGCCGGCGGGAAGAGGTTAAGGTAATGTACCTCTTCTGCCTTAGGGCAAAATGACTCTTGCCTTTTTTAAAAAAAAAAAAAAAAGTAATTATTTTATTTCGGCTTCTTCAATCAACTCCGTACTGTCTTCATAATACAACAGAAGCAGTGTACCAGAATTAATGAAACCCTGGGAGCTGTGTTCGAGCCACAAACCACATTTGGCAGCGGCACCCTTAGGGCTCGTTCACATGTAAGGTGAGGGTGGTAAAACCCTGTTGTTGAGTTGCAGTTTTACTGTCCCTGATCCCTACCCCCCCAAAGGTGTACACATGCTGCAGCAGGATTCAAGCCCCCTGTTGCTTTTGGTGGAGGCTGCCACCTGCCAATCTCGGCCCATTCAAGTAAATGGGGCCACTACCAGCGCCCTGTAGAAGCATGCTGTCCAAGGGGTTAAATCAGTTGGTGAGAAAGCAACAACACTGCCTGCTTTTACCCCTTGTTGTACTGCACAAGGATGCAGGGCACTTGCAGAGCGACCTCAGTCACTTTAATGGGTCATGCTTGGCAGGTGCTACATCCACCAACCATGACCAGGCATATAACTCCTGCTGCAGCATTATGTACCTCCCTGGCCACTGCAGCTAAAGGGGGTGCGGTTAGGTGGGGGTGGTAAAAATGCATCTTAACTATGGGGGGTTTACCAACCCTCAAACTGCAAATGTAAAGTCATTCTTACTGTTCTGAGCCCCCCCCCCCCCCATAAGGCTGATTTCACACTAATGTACTGCAATTTACCTGCACCTTGGGGGCAGTGCAGTGCATCTGTGACTCTCCTGGGTTAGCTATGCTTTGCCAAAGATTTATATTCTATCCTGCAGGTGTGGTGCACTTTCTGAAAGCACACCAAATCTCCTGCATTCAGAAAGTGCACCAAGCCTACAGGATTTAATAGAAGTCTATGGCTGATTGCAGTAAACCCGCAAGAAAGCTGTAGGTACAGTGCACTGCACTTGCGGTGTGAAAGCAGCCCTATACTATTATGCCCAGTGTATTGCTTCAGGCTGACCTGAAGAGTTCTTCTTTCCTGCTGCTGAAAACCACCCTGGAGACTGTTAGCCACGATAAGAGGTGGAGTGCAGTTGGTCCATATGGGACAGGAGCCAGCATTACAGAGGAGGCATTGGCTTATGGGGGTCTTGCGCTCCCTACTTCAGCTCCAACTTTACAAGTTTGTCCCTCTAAATTGCACCCTGATACTCTGGAAAGGTGGGTCAGCAAGACCAGACTGCGATCTGCCAATCACCTGTCTGTGAGCTACTGGTTGCTGACCTTGCTTTACTGCATATACAGACTGATTTTACTGTTGTGGGTATAGTAACACTTTAATAATGTCATGTTTCGGTGTTAATTACCCCTTTATGCTGCATTAGTGACCAGTGGCAGTGTTTTAATCACCTCCTTTTGCTGCAGCATAAAGGAGTTAATCAACACTGACACTAGTGCCACTAATGTAGGATGAAGGGGTTAATATGCTGCTACTGGTCACTGGTGCATTAGTGACCATTGGCAGGTAATTAACCCCTTTTGTGCTGCATTGTGGCACCAGGGTCAGTGTTAAATTTATGCTGCAGCATAAGGGGGAATTAAACGTTGCCACTGGTCACTAATGCAGCATAAAGGGGTACATAACACTGGTGTCACTCATACAGCCCAAAGAAGGTAATTACTGCCACTGCCCCCCAATAGGGGGGGGGGGGGAGTTTGAAATAACACTACCATTGACCATCAGTGCCGAAAGGCATCAGAGGGCGATGAGCGGGGGGCTTCGCCTGCCTGAAAAAAAAAAAAAACAATACTGGATGATGCCTGTAGCTGCAGGCATCATCCCGGTATACCACTTTAAACTGGCAAACTAAATGTACGTTGGTCATCAAGTAGAATTTCAGCCTAAACCAAACTAGCCTTTAAAATTCCCCTTCCCCTCCTAACACCTATGTTGAACCTATTTTCAGGGCACTCCAATCCGGTCAGGTGTGTGAGCCAGTGGCGTATTTAGGGGAGAGGAGGGAATGCAAACAACAGCTGGGACCTGGGCACCTATGGGTGACGAGACTTGGTTTGATAAGCTGTTGTCAAGCGCTGTTTCCTTTGTGTTGGCTGACAAAAAGTGTAGTTGCTGACTTTTAATAAACACACACTCACCTGTCCCGCGGTCCAGCGATGCGGCCACCCGAAGCCTCGATCGTCTCCCTCTGGTCTCGGTGGCGCCGGCATCACTGGTGTGGGCACCCGGCTGTGACCGCTTGCGGCTTCACAGCCGGGTACGCACTGCGCATGCGTGTCTTGATTGGCCGCCAATCTTCTGGGACCTCTGACATGTCCCAGAAGATTGCAGGGAGGAAGGGGGAGAGGAGAACTTCCGCTCAGGGTGCTGCGGCGCTCCGAGCGGAAGTGGGAGCGGGTACCTGTTAAAACTAGGTACCTGCTCCCCCCCCCCCCCAAAAAAAAAAAAAATGACATGCCAAATGTTGCATATCAGGGGGTTAGGACTACCTAAAGCGGAAGTTCCACTTTTGGGTGGAACAACACTTTAAGTGCAAAAATCCCGTACCTGTACGTGACTCCACCTGTCCGCTCTGCGGCGTGTGCTCCCCCCCGTGATTGGACACAACAGGAGCTGGCGGCAGCTCCTGGCAGCGGGAGCAGTGGGTCTGGCGGCAGCGATAGCCGCCGGGAGCTGCCGAACGTTCATAGGAGAGAAAGAACGGCGGTCTGCCTATGTAAACAAGGCAAACCGCTGTTCTGTCACAGAGGGAGAGTGAGGTCTGATGTCTCTCTTCCTCAGGTCAGTCCATACTTTAGCAGTAAAAAAAATATAAAAAATATTGTTTTTTTTAAAATGGTCTGTATTTTTTTGTTTATAGTGCAAAAAAAAAAATAAAAACAGCAGTGGTGGTCAAATACCACCAAAAGAAAGCTCTATTTGTGGGAGCAAAAGGAGATTAAATTTTTTTTGGGTACAGCATCGCACAACCGCGCAGTTGTCAGTTAAAGCAACGCAGAGCTGTATTGCAAAAAAATGGCCTGGTCAGGAAGGGAGTAAAACCTTCTGGAGCTGAAAGGGTTAAGCCCACTTCAGGCAATGCCGGGGTAATCTTCCTGTAAAGCCGGATACAAATCACATCAATTAAAGTGGTTGTAAACTCACTTGGTAAAAATCACGCAATCCCCTGGCTTTCATAATACCAAATGTCCTGTATGTGTGCTTTATTTAAAAAAATGTGTTTTATAACTGATTTAATAGCTCCGCTCTGCGTTTACGTGACCGGCCGGCTCTCCCGATCTGACCGAATCAGTGTGAGGGGCCGAGAATCCCCTGCTGACATCAGTCGGCAGGAGGAGAGAGCCAGCTGGTTACGTGACCACCGAGTTGCGCTATCAAATCGGGTATAGAACGGTTTTTATTTTTTTAATAAAGTACACATACAAAACACTTAGTATTATGAAAGCCAGGGGATTGCGTGATTTTTTTTTTTTTTTTAACTAAGTTATGACAGCAGCAGGAGTGGCCCTGCTACAGAGCTGGCAGGCAGAGAGGGGGAGGAGGACACAGGAGAGTTGCAGATGTCGGAGGCATGTAAACTGACCACAGTGTCGGGGCTCAGCAGCCATGATATACTGGGGGGGGGGGGGGGCAGAAACTGGCAGGATCAGCCAGATTTTTTAGGTGTCACAGGGACAAATTACACAGCACAAGCACTGTGCTGTATAAAATGTTTTAGACCCCGTTCACACTGGGGTGACCGGTCAGGCGAAGGAGAAAAACGTACCTATTTTCAAAATTTTAACACGAACAAAGAAAAAAAAATTTTTTTTTCTTCAAAATATATTGGGTATAATAATATAAAATATTTTGTTTAGCAAAAAAAAAAATCAGGTGATCAAATACCACCAAAAGAAAGCTCTATTTGTGAAAGCAGGAAATTGGTCTGGGCAGGAAGGAGGTGAAAGTGGGCAGGATAAGTGGTTTAAGGAGGGTTTGTCGAACAAAAAAAAAAAAAAAGTGCTTATCCTTAACCACTTAAGCCCCGGAGGATTTGGCTGCTAAAAGACCAGGGTTTTTTTTACTGCGTAACTTTAACGGACAATTGCGCGGTCGTGCTACGCTGTACCTAAACGAATTTGACGTCCTTTTTTTCCCACAAACAGAGCTTTCTTTTGGTGGTATTTGATCACCTGTGCGATTTTTTTTTTTTTTTTTTTTTTTTTTTTGATCATGCGCTATAAACAAAAAAAAGAGCGTCAATTTTGCAAAAATAATATTTTTCACATTTTTTTTATATGAAATTCCCCAAAAAATATGTAAAAATCAAAATTTTTTAATATTTTCAGCCAATTTGTTTTATGCTACATATGTTTGGTAAAAAAAAAAAAAAAAAAAATTGCAAAAAGCGTATTTTGATTGGTTTGCGCAAAAGTTATCGCGTTTACTAACAAAGGGAAAGATTTTTGTCATTTTTGGTGTTTTTTTTTAACGCGTAATGGCGGCGATCTGCGATTTTTTTTTTCGGTACTGCGACTTTGCGGCAGACAGATCGGACCCTTGACTGACATTTTTGACACTTGGGGTTACCAGTGACATTACTACAGTAATCAGTGCTATACATATGCACTGTTACTGCAAAAATGACACTGGCAGGGAAGGGATTAACTTTATTGGACAGGGAGGGGTTAAGTGTGTCCTAGGGGCGTTCTTCTAACTGTGCAGGGACATTGCTATTGGTGTAAAAACAAAGATCAACGGTCCTACATAGTAGAACCGTCTGATCTTCATTTTTACACCAGGGAGAATGACGGGCGGCTTGTTTACATAAGCCGCTCCGCCTTTCTCCCTTCACAGGAGCGATCGTAGTGTGACCGGCGGACTCCTCAGGGGATCTCCCAACGTGCTGACTCTCTCCCTCTGTCCCCACACTTGCTTCCATGCATCCAGTAAAGAATTCCTCCATGTGTTGTAGAGGGTCCCTCCAGAACATAAGCCTCAGGTCCAAGGTCACCCCCCCCCCCCATCCCCAGACTAGGGGGCACCATCAAGGGGCACTGAACAAGCCCATTTTGCTGGGGATTGGCTGGGGCCCTCCAAGCAGCTCCTCTTAGACTCCACTCTTTACTTTTAGAAGCTTCTCCAAGGTTCCAGGGAGCGGGAGGAATTACCAGAGTCGCTGCTTGCTGAGTCATCCAGCCTTCCTGAGTCAATCAACCCTGACCCTGATTCAACCCAGGCCTGGCTCTCAGCCAGACCACATTTACCTACGTTAACCCGATTGCAAATAAAATACAAACATTCAAATAGAACATTTTCCATTTTCTGCCAGTAGTGCTTATTACATTGGCGTCTGGCTCAACATTGTCAACTTTAACAATACAGGAGAGACATAGCAGAACGATAAACACACAGAGCATAGAGGGTTCTGTAACACTGGAGACATTGGCGATGCCCCTGAAACATCCGAACACCCCCAGTGGGAACTATCTGTGTCCAGGTGGGAGCAAGACCAACCCTCCCCACCAGTTCTTAATGAGTAGTTATTCATGCGAATGTTATAATCTCCCGTCGCTATATTGTATTATGTATAAAAAGATGAACTCCTAAGGCAGTAAACAAATGCGGAGGCGAGAAGCCTATATCTGTTATCAGACTGTAAAAATGTTACAAACAGTTTGACCCTGGATATGCTGAATCGTTTAGCTTCAGCCCGAGAAATCTATCCAAGGCCCAAAAAGGAAGACAAGAGGGGTAAAAAAACAAAATATAATAGACTTCAATATGTCCATTTAGAGACCAATAAAAGGGAGAAACATTATCTCATAATTGTGACCCGTGAGCAGTAGTAGTCTCTACGTGTTTGCTGCCGGCTATAGTCAACCAAGAAGGAAAAGCTGAAAGGAAAGGAAAGAAAAGGAAGGACTAAGAATAGGGGAGTAATATTAAGAGATCTAAAGGTTGAAATTGATGAGAGGATGAAGAAAGGAAAAGGATAGAGAAAGACCCCACCCTGGGGGGCTCAAGGCCACTCCTGCCCATCCAAGCAGGATCCTCGCATACAATTCCAGAAAGTGGGACGGTGGGCCCATTTTTGGGAACTGGTCCAACCAAGGTTGCCAAATCTTCCTAAATTTGTCTTTGGTGTCCGTGAGTATCGCAGGTAATTTTCCGTTCGTCAAGGTACCATGCACCCATCGCTTCACCTCCTCAAAATAGAGGAGGGGCATTTTTCACGATTTTGCTATGGTTTGTTTCGTGGCCATAAAGATATGTGTTGCCAAGATACGTTCTCGCCTGGATAGTTAAAGAATTGGTTTATGAAGTAATGCTTCCCAGGGGTCTTTGCGTATGTTGGAATGAAGGAGCGTTTTGACCAGTGCATACACCCGAATCCACAACCTTTTAACTTTAGGGCATGACCACCATATATGTTTCATGTCGCCCGGTCCAAGCAGCCCCGAAAGCATAGAGCAGAATATGTCGGGAGGTATTTTGCAATTCTCACTGGAGTGTAATGCCATCTAGACATAACCTTGAAGGAATTTTCTAATGCTATAACATTTCGAGAGGACTGAAAGAGGGCCTCCCACATCTTTGACCATTCCTCTCTTGATGAAGAGGTTCCAAGATCCACCTCCCATCTTGTGCAGTAGTTAGGGGTCTGGGTATTACAGGCTCCCAGTATAGAGGAATAGAGCAGTGAAACTAAGCCGCTAGTAGGCAACTGGGTACGACATCTGGTTTCAAATGCAGTTGATGGTCACGAACTATCATAATTTCTAACCAATGGGTCTAAAAAATGGTGAATTTGAAGGTATCGATACCCCCTCTAGCTGGGGCTTAATTTTTTTTTTAATGGGAGGCCAAAGTTCTACTTTAGGAACAGTTGCAGCGATTGGATATCGCTACCAATTTATTGAATGGATTATTTTTTATGTATAAATGCTGTTTAATCTGCTACACAACTCTGACTACAATTTATTATATTGAAAAATGAATAATAAAATGTGAACTGTATGAAGAAAAGGCTATTTACATAAAGCAAGTTGCTGCAAAGTTTATTTGTCAGAAGAGATCCTCTTTGAGTTCCTCTGGTTATCCTTTAGGTATCCTCTGGGCCTAAGCAGAACAGTTGTCAAGCAAAGATATGTGGTCCCTGCAACTAGGGATGAAGCAAGTTTCAGGCTGGGTTCACACTGATGCAAAATTAATTTGCATGACAGGAGAGTGTGACTGGCTCTCACACCTCCAGGGCGGCCCTTGAGCGCACTGGAAAAGGGTCCTATGCGTCTTTGGCTCAGTTTCAGGTCCGAATACAGGCATAAATTCTGACCTGATTCACACCTGAAATGGTGAACAGGGACCCCAGGCACGAACCGGCGGCTGCGTGGTTGTCCACGCTGGTTCTGACAACTTGTTTTCTGATACCGATAACCTGTGGATTAAATTATACAGTGGTGATCGAAAGTTTGGGCACCCCAGGAAAAAATTTGTATTAATGTGCAACAAGAAGCCAAGGAAAGATGGAAAAAATCTCCAAAAGGCATCAAATTACAGATTAGACATTCTTATAAAATGTCAACAAAAGTTAGATTTTATTTCCATCATTGACACTTTCGAAATTACAGAAAACAAAAAAATGGTTTCTGCAAAAGTTTGGGCACCCTGCATAAATTATAGCATGCACTTCCCCCTTTGCAAGGCTGAGACCTGCCAGTGTCATGGATTGTTCTCAATCATCGTCTGGGAAGACCAGGTGATGTCAATCTCAAAGGTTTTAAATGCCCAAACTCATCTGACCTTGCCCCAACAATCAGCACCATGGGATCTTCTAAGCAGTTGTCTAGAAAACTGAAAATAGTTGACATTAGAGAAATTGAACTACCCACCAAGCGCCATCATCCAAAACTAGAAAGAAAAAACAAATTTTGTGAGAGTTCATGCGTCTGGAAACCCAAACTACATTGAATTCTCACAGAAACAAATGACTGGACTTTCTAAGGCACATCATAGAATGAATCAGAATGACTCTTGTGTTAAAAATTATATCATTTTATTAATTGGATGCAGAAAACTAAAAAATGAGGGCAAAAGACACAGGGATTGTCCTCATCAAGAAATACAGAACATGTAACAATCAACATGGATTATCTAAAATCGCATAGCCTAAGACAATTTTTACCCAGATAAACCCGAGGGTGGCTGGGAAAATTGTGTAGGTTATGATGCATTCATAATGTGTTCACAACAATTTTTTAGCAACTATATAATCATATCTGATCTTTGGGTCTACGCGTTTCGCAGCGTGCTTCTTCAGGACCACATATTTGCATCAGATAAATCTTTAGGGTGTAACCAATGTCTCCCGGGCGGACATAGAGGACGCGATTAAGGATGGTCAGGGCAGAGCTCCCGATCTTGACGGTAATTATTAGGATATCTGTTTTTCAAGCCACATATGTGTATTCAATATGTATTGACAGTAACAGGAATACAGCAGAAGGTATATCCCAGGATTGGTAAATCCTGATCTCAGGCCACAACCTCAAGTAAATATCCGTGGTAACGGATATGGTGGTATGTAAAGCCACCTAAATATTACTTCTATGATCCAGAACCACAGGGAAAATAAAGCCAGAATCTTGTTAATCCAACAAACAGGAGTGTTAACCCCTGAGGGGAACTTTCCTAGTCAGTGCAACAGATCCAACAATGTCGCAGAGCTGTCGGTCCCAGAGGGCCGATTGCATGAATTAATGCTTTTCTTTGCTCAATGGTATACTTTGGGGGGGTTGTATCTACCCACGAAAATTGGATCTAGCCGGCTGATGGTTTTGCTCCCTGGATATAGGACTGGAGATTCTGGCCTCCTTGGTATGTCATTTGTGATATTTTTATATATTTTTAATATTTTTAATATCTTTGGAATTTAACTAGTCCTTCTCATCCAGCATCATTTTGGCTCAAGAGTGACATAAATATCACAACCACCTGCATAAAGCTCTTCCACCTCCTTTCTTATACAATTTTTTAATAAAAAAAAATTTTTATGCACTTTAGCTTTCTCATCCAGCATCACATTCCAAAAATCACCCAATCTTTGCTTATCACTTTTACACCTCTCCATTAACTTTGGTCTTGCTAATAATTTTTTTCTTCATCACTATCTAATATAGTATATTTTTGTCCCAATGCATTTAGGGATTATTTTCGTTTTTTTTGGTTTTTGTGTCATTTTTCCCGATACACATATGTTTTTTAAGTATAAGAATCCTCCCAATCCCAAACTTTTTCACACACCAATTTCTCTCTTCTTATATGGAGTTCCACATATCGGTCAAAAAATCCATGCTGCATATGACTCCTTTTTTTATTTTTTATTTTGTATTATTATATATTTTTTGATTGTCACGAGATTTCTCTCCAAAACAGCAATCTCTATTAATTGGGGTTGTTTTTAAGATTTGGTTTTAAGATTTGTTGATATTAATAACATTTTTGGTTTTAAAAACATGTTTGGTAAATATGATCGCATCACACTCGGTTACAGCTATCGATCGGATATGATGAGAGTATGGCCGTTCCCCTGCACATCCTTAAATTGAAGCCAGTGGAGGAGCAATATGGCTTCCGGAGAGGGAGCAACAAGATGGCGGCGCTGGCCCATCCCCTCCGTTGCTTGGATACGGGCGGCTATAATAAGTCCGGGAGTACGCTCAGTTGACGTCCCTCTGACGAAACGCGTAGGACGGAGTCTAGAACGTGCAACGTCACTTCCGGTTGTCGGCCGTGGAACGCGGAAGCATCCCGGCGCGGACTGTTTTTTCACTCTGATCCTGATCACCGTAACCTAACAGTGAGTGTACTGCGCCTTTTTGCCGCTATTGTATGGATTATCTATTCACTATGGGGCCTTCTCTCGTTATGAGCATTTAGGGCGCCAGACCACCGGCTCGAAATTGCTCCCCCATCACGGAGAAGAGATCCCCCCATACAGCTGCACAGGTTGTATTGCAGACGCCACCTAGTGGCCAACTTGGACTCTGCACAGCAGCACTTATTTACTTTTATCACATGTGTGGCACATATATCAGGAAATTATATACCTGATATAACACTTGTGGTTGTGGCCAACTTGGACTCTGCACAGTAGCACTTATTTACTTTTATCACATGTGTGGCATATATATCAGGAAAGTGTATACCTGATATAACACTTGTGGTTGTGGGAACCCCCCCTTTTTTCTTTTCACGTTTATCACTATTGTATATAATGTAATATGCACACGCATCACTATATCAGTTATTTATTTGATATTTGTTTCATTCAATAAACACACGGGTTGTTTATTTATTTCACTTATTTCTTATGGAGTTCACTCAAAAAACAATTTGGTGACACTTTTATATTATTTTCACCCACATTTTGGGCAGGTCACTTTTATATACTATACAGGCAAAAAATTTGGGGGAGCATACCCATGTATTTCCAAAGCTGCTGCAGCTATGAACCAAAAGACATGTATATTAAAAAAGAATAGCGCGCAAATGCAAAAGAAATTACTACCAAATCTGAAGAGAGTCCATAAATAAAAATGGGGATTTGGTCCCACCATATGGCCATATCGTGCTCAAGCCCACTACTGCGTCAAAGTACCCCATTATCAGTGGGTCCTACACCATCCATGAAAAAGAGATGAATCCAGCCCTTCTAACCCTTGGAGACAACACTCCTTGCTGGGAAAAATGTGCAAATGCACCACAGGGGACTCCTCCTATATCCATTTGATGGTGGACACTGATTGAGTACAGGTGTATGTGGGGGGTGGGGAGGGCTGCTCAACCTCGATAGTCTGGTCAGACCGAATACATAATTTCTTTTGCATTTGCGCGCTATTCTTTTTTAATATACATGTCTTTTGGTTCATAGCTGCAGCAGCTTTGGAAATACATGGGTATGCTCCCCCAAATTTTTTGCCTGTTTATTATGTATTCGGTCTGACCAGACTATCGAGGTTGAGCAGCCCTCCCCACCCCCCACATACACCTGTACTCAATCAGTGTCCACCATCAAATGGATATAGGAGGAGTCCCCTGTGGTGCATTTGCACATTTTTCCCAGCAAGGAGTGTTGTCTCCAAGGGTTAGAAGGGCTGGATTCATCTCTTTTTCATGGATAGTGTAGGACCCACTGATAATGGGGTACTTTGACGCAGTAGTGGGCTTGAGCACGATATGGCCATATGGTGGGACCAGACCCCCATTTTTATTTATGGACTCTCTTCAGATTTGGTAGTAATTTCTTTTGCATTTGCGCGCTATTCTTTTTTAATACACTTTTATATACTGCAAGGTAGCGCCGATACCAATCGCCACATATTATATTACACTTTCACCCTTGCACTTAAGGGTTGATTGGTGGCAGCTTACACCTTTAATTTATTTATTTATTTGCTCCCTCATATATCTTTAGTCCATAGCGCTGGTCACCTTCTCTTTACTATACAGCTTTGTTAACCATCCTTGGTGGTATACAACCAGACCTAGCAGCAATGGATATATTTAAGTATATGACTGGGAGAAAGGTTAATGTAGAGGAGATCTTTGATCAAGTAACGATAATACAAAGACAGGACATGGAGGGCTCGTTTAAGCAATTAAAACAAAATATGGAGAAACAGTTGAGGGTATGGTGGGATATCGCCACCTTAGAAAAATACAGCCGGGAAAGTATAACACCCAGGAGACTAAGGTGGGATATATCTCCTAATGATCACATAACGGATACCACCTTGTTAGAGGAATGGTATAATTTCTTCAATAAATGTGAGAAAGAGTTATTAGGCATCATTATTAAAAGGAGACAATATAAATTAAAGAAAATTGAAGCCACCATTATTCAGTTGAAGGAACAATTAGCCCCCCATGCCGAAACTACTGAGTATAAAAATAAGGAAAAGAGTCTACAGGAATCCATACTGAAATATGATAAGACCATCCAGGCCAAAAAACAAAAGAAATACAAAAGAGACATTTTGGACTATAGGAACCAAAACGTTTATAAATGGCAACTGGATGAACTATATAATGGTCAAGGCAGCAGTGTGGATCCCATCGATTTAACATCCAGAGAACCCTCTGAGATGGGAGACGATGAAAATGATCCTTGGTTAGAGATTGGAACCCCAAGAACACCCAGAACACCAGGAACTGAAATTGAGGACAACATGGATACAGATTGGGAACCAGAACCTTCCACTTCCCATCCTAGGACCAATACACATGCAAATACCAGAGCCAACGGAACTCCAGCGTTTAACCCAGCTCGTGTCAGCACATCCAATAGATTCTCCCCGTTGGGCTACCAACAGGTAGTCAGGTATGAGGATCAAGGCCCCCCTAGACATGGGAATTTTTTTCCAAGAGGCAACAGGGGAAGACCCCCAAGAGGAGGGGCCCCACCGAGATATTACAACGAATGGAGGAACAACGGTTGGCAACGAGAACAAGGAAGACACAACGGGTGGCAGCAGGAACGTGGAAGGAACAACGGATGGCAACAGCCATGGAGACGAGATACACAACGAGGAGGACAGAGGGGATACCAGAGACCACCCAATGGTCATCACACTCCTTGGAGAGAAGATCGGAGAGACCCAAGGTCCCAAATGGATCGCGGAGAAACTATGAGAGCATAATGGTGGCGGACTCGTGGCAGAGCTGTAGCACAGGCCAGAACCTCCAGTCCTATATCCAGGGAGCAAAACCATCAGCCGGCTAGATCCAATTTTCGTGGGTAGATACAACACCCCAAGTATACCATTGAGCAAAGAAAAGCATTAATTCATGCAATCGGCCCTCTGGGACCGACGGCTCTGCGACATCGTTGGATCTGTTACACTGACTAGGAAAGTTCCCCTCAGGGGTTAACACTCCTGTTTGTTGGATTAACAAGATTCTGGCTTTATTTTCCCTGTGGTTCTGGATCATAGAAGTAATATTTAGGTGGCTTTACATACCACCATATCCGTTACCACGGATATTTACTTGAGGTTGTGGCCTGAGATCAGGATTTACCAATCCTGGGATATACCTTCTGCTGTATTCCTGTTACTGTCAATACATATTGAATACACATATGTGGCTTGAAAAACAGATATCCTAATAATTACCGTCAAGATCGGGAGCTCTGCCCTGACCATCCTTAATCGCGTCCTCTATGTCCGCCCGGGAGACATTGGTTACACCCTAAAGATTTATCTGATGCAAATATGTGGTCCTGAAGAAGCACGCTGCAAAACACGTAGACCCAAAGATCAGATATGATTATATAGTTGCTAAAAAATTGTTGTGAACGCATTATGAATGCATCATAACCTACACAATTTTCCCAGCCACCCTCGGGTTTATCTGGGTAAAAATTGTCTTAGGCTATGCGATTTTAGATAATCCATGTTGATTGTTACATGTTCTGTATTTCTTGATGAGGACAATCCCTGTGTCTTTTGCCCTCATTTTTTAGTTTTCTGCATCCAATTAATAAAATGATATAATTTTTAATACAAGAGTCATTCTGATTAATTCTATGATGTGCCTTAGAAAGTCCAGTCATTTGTTTCTGTGAGAATTCAATGTAGTTTGGGTTTCCAGACGCATGAACTTTCACAAAATTTGTTTTTTTCTGAAAATAGTTGACCCTCACAAAGCTGGAGAAGGCTATAAAAAGATAGCAAAGTGTTTTCAGATGTCAATATCCTCTGTTCGGAATGTAATTTAGAAATGGCAGTCATCAGGAACAGTGGAAGTTAAAGATCCCTCCAGAAAGATCTGGCAGACACTGGAGTTGTGGTACACTATTCCACTATAAAAAGAGATACTTGTACAAATATGGTCTTCATGGAAGAGTCATCAGAAGAAAACCTCTTCTACGTCCTCACCACAAAAATCAGCGTTTGAACTTTGCAAATGAACATATAGACAAGCCTGATGCATTTTGGAAACAAGTTCTGTGGACCGATGAGGTTCAATTTGAACTTTTTGGCTGGAATGAGCAAAGGTACGTTCGGAGAAGAAGGTGCACAGAATTTAATGAAAAGAACCTCTGTCCAACTGTTAAGCATGGGGGTGGATCAATCATGCTTTGGGGTTGTATTGCAGCCAGTGGCACAGGGAACATCTCACAAGTAGAAGGAAAAATGGATTCAATAAAATTTCAGCAAATTTTGGATGGTAACTCGATGCCATCTGTGAAAAAGCTGAATTTAACCGCTTGCCGACCGCCGCAGGTAGATTTACTGCGGCGGTCAGCCCCTGCCAGGCAGAGTGACGTTAATTAACGTCACTAGCCTGGGAGGGTCTGGGGAGCGAGCGCGCGCCCGCGGAGGCGCGCTCCCGCGCGGTCACGGACCCCCCCGCGCGTGTGACCAGCGGACCCGATGTCCGCCGGCCACTCGGCGATCGTCGGGGGAGAGGGAGAATGTCAGGCAGCTTGTGTAAACAAGCTGCCTGTCATTCTCCTCGCTGTAAAGACACTGATCACATGGATCTACAGCTAGATTACTGTAGATTACTAGATTACAGCTAGAGCCACAGCCAATCACAGTAAGAATCACGCCCCTAGGGACACACACAGCCCCTCCCTCCCAAATAAAGTTAACCCCTTCACTGCCAGTGTATTTTTACAGTAACAGTGCATATGTATAGCACTGATTACTGTAGAAATGTCACTGGTAACCCCAAAAGTGTCAAAAATGTCAGTCAAGGGTCCGATCTGTCCGCCGCAATGTCGCAGTACCGCAAAAAAAATTGCAGATCGCCGCCATTACGCGTTAAAAAAAAAAATGACAAAAATCTTTCCCTTTGTTAGTAAACGCGATAACTTTTGCGCAAACCAATCAAAATACGCTTTTTGCGATTTTTTTTACCAAACATAGGTAGGATAAAACAAATTGGCCAAAAATGTTAAAAAATTTTGATTTTTACATTTTTTTTTTGGGGAATTTCATATAAAAAAATGTGAAAAATATTGCTATTTTTGCAAAATTGTCGCTCTTTTTTTGTTTATAGCGCGAGATCAAAAAATCGCACAGGTGATCAAATACCACCAAAAGAAAGCTCTGTTTGTGGGAAAAAAAGGAAGTCAAATTCGTTTAGGTACAGCGTCGCACGACCGCGCAATTGTCCGTTAAAGTCACGCAGTGCCGAATCGCAAAATACCCCCTGGTCTTTTAGCAGGAAAATCCTCCGGGGCTTAAGTGGTTAAAGAGAGGATGGCTTCTACAAATGGATAATGATCCTAAACACACCTCGAAATCCACGGGGGAATACATCAAGAGGCGTAAACTGAAGGTTTTGCCATGGCCTTCACAATCTCCTGACCTCAACATAATTGAAAATCTATGGATAGACCTCTAAAGAGCACTGCGTGACAGACAGCCCAAAAATCTCAAAGAACTGGAAGACTTTTGTAAGGAAGAATGGGCAAAGATACCTCAAACAAGAATTGAAAGACTCTTGGCTGGCTACAAAAAGCGTTTACAAGCTGTGATACTTGCCAAAGGGGGCAGTACAAGATATTAACTCTGCAGGGTGCCCAAACTTTTGCAGATGCCATTTTTTTGTTTTCTGTTATTTTGAAAGTGTAAATGATGGAAATAAAATCTAACTTTTGTTGACATATTATAAGAATGTCTGTTTTGCACATTAATACAAATTTTTACCTGGGGTGCCCAAACATTCGATCACCACTGTAAAGAGGAATGTAATGGCCAATCAAAGAATTGTATAACAATCCAGTAACTAGTATTAAACTTCACTATGTATACTTTTGACATATTGGTACAAATGGCCTGGCTAAAAGGGAACCTTTCAGACAAGTTTTATGTTTGGTGCCCCTAAAAAGGGATATCCCAGTACGAATGACTGTACTCAATACACCAAATAAACGCATTTATTTCAGAATTTTTGTAGAAACAAATGTTGATCTGTGATTATCTTTATACAATGTTGATTTTTGTGAATATTGCTGTATTGAGGAAACTCATTTATACTGGGAAGTTCCTCCTTTGGGACACAAGTAAGTCTGTTTTACAATAGATGAAGGGAACTTATTTAGTGCATGACAGTTTTTATATATGTATTTTTTAAATAATTTACTGAATCATTACTTAACACAAACCCAGGCCCCATTTATTGCAATAATCAGTTGCAGGGCTGCTAATAAGGGGGTACCACCAGTCCTTCTGTACGGGGCCCAGGCACACAAGGGGGCCCGGGCAAAAGGGGGGATCAGATGTGGGCAGAACAGGGAGGGTGACCGGTGCTGCGGGGTGCAATTACATGTTCTGGATGGAGAGCTGGGTAAGGGGCCAGTAAATCTATCATTTAACAGCCCCTTCCTTTCTGAATGAACACAGCGAGTGATCAGTACTGTGTTCATTCATAAATGAAGCATAGTAAACTGTGTTCACACTCACTACTTTATTTATTTAAATAATAATATTTTATCATTTAGATTTATCAGGAATTTTGTAAATTATGTTATGTGTGTCCCTGCTAATAATGATTTTAGTGTATTTTAAGTGAAAATATTGGTTTGATATTTTCAGGGGGGCCTGTCAAGTAGGCTGTATGGGGGCCCCATGGTTTTTTACAGCAGCCCTGACCAGATGCCATTGCCAACATGTTTTTCAAGGTGCAAGCCCAAAAGCTGTCATCTCTAGTACTTAGTGAACCACTGACCCTGAACAAGGACATGGTGTCTGTATAATTGTTTTGTATTTTTTTTTTTGTATGTCAAGCCAGTGTTACATAGTTACATAGTTAGTCAGGTTGAAAAAAGACCATCTGTCTCAACCAATAAAAAACAAAAAAACAGTAAAGAAAACCCAACCATACAATCCCATGCACACAATCCTATACCTGCAGTTGATCCAGAGGAAGACGAAAAACCCCAGCAAGGTATGATCCAATTTGTTACAGCAGAGGGAAATAGTCCCTTCCTGATCCCCCCCCAGAGGCAATCGGATATTCCCTGGATCAACTTTACCTATAAATATTAGTATCCATTTATATAATTGTGGGGATTCGCTCAGTGGTAGGCGTGGATGACCCCTTTGGGGGGTGCGTTTACACATTAAGATAGCCGAGAAGTTGTTGCAAACAACAGTTTGGTTTATTCATGCAATTTTCTTCACCAGACTGCATGCAGCAAAAACATCCAAAATAAAATAAAACACAAAATAAATCCTTGCCACTGTGGGCAGCTACCTTCACACACAGGAACCTACCTAAGAGTCTGTCCCCAACCTACTGTTGGGCAGACTTGCTGATCCTACAGCGGACACTCAATAGTCCATGTTTTATCTTCCCACAACAAATGTCCATTGAACATGTCCCTTTACTCTTCACATTGAGAATGTCCCTTTGCTTGTCTCTTCACATGGCAAACATTCCTTTATTTCTTCCACATAGAAATAGTTTGTTTTCTCACCTTGAGAAGTCTTCACCACTGTTTACCCTCCTTAGCGCACATCACTTCAGGGGGTCTTCTCCCATGCTCACACAGCTTGTCGGGAGGCACACATCTGACTGTCCTCCTCTCCCAGCCCACACGGCGACAGGAGGCAGCAGTCCTTCTCCCATGCCCACACGGCGTCGGGAGGCACACGTCTGACTGTCCTCCTCTTCCCAGCTCACACAGCGACAGGAGGCAGCAATCCTTAGACTTCCTTTGGACAAATTATAGAGGCCTTCATTTCCTCATTCTGAACAGATGAATGGTTTTCAACTTCCTGCTGGCTCTCTCTGCAGCCGACACCCTATAGTAATTGGTGAACTTTCCAAACCAGGTGGGAATGTATCTCCTGTCTGTGACTACATCCACAGATTTACCTGACTTCCCGTCACAATAATGTACACCTAGGAAAGAATCCAGGCCTTTTTTAAAGCAATCTAGTGAGCTGGCCAGAACCACCTCTGGAGGGAGTCTATTCCACATTTTCACAGCTCTTACCGTGAAGAAACCTTTCCATATTTGGAAACTAAATCTGTTTCACTCTAAACGTAAAGAGCGCCCCCTCGTCCTCTGTGTTGACCTTAAAGTGAAAAACTCAATACCAAGTTCACTATATGGACCCCTTATGTATTTATACATGTTGATCATATCCCCCTTAACCACTTTAGGACTGCTCACGTTGCCGCTAATGCTGCAAGGTGGCAGCCCTGGGTCTAGCCATGTAGACTTACGTCGCTGGTTTCCCTCCCGCCGGAGGCTCGCTCCCGCTGTGTTTAGACACAGCGGGAGTCGGGCCAGGGGAGGAGAGACAGCGATCACCGTCTCTCTTCCCTGATCATCGGGGAAAGACTGAGAAAATCTGCCCGCTTGTGTAAACAAAGCAGGCGGATCTTCTCTGTGACAGACAGGGACAGATTACAGGATTCAGCATAGCTGAACCTGCGATCTCTGTCTGTGTCACGCAGCCCCCTCCCCCCACACACGTCAGTAAGCATGAGGCACACATTTAACCCCTTGATCACCAACAGTGTTAACCCCTTCCCTGCCAGTGTCATTATTACAGTAACAGTGCATATTTTTAGCACTGATTACTGTAGTAATGTCACTAGTCCCCCCAAAAGTGTCAAAAATGTCAGTTAGGGGTCCGATCTGTCCGCCACAATGTCGCAGTCCCGCAGAAAATCACAGATCCCCGCCATTACTAGTAAAAAAAAAAGACAATGAAAATGACATAAATCTTTCCCGTAGTTTGTAACTTTTGCCCAAACCAATCAAAATACGCTTATTGCGATTTTTTTTTTACCAAATATATGTAGCAGAAAACAAATTGGCCTAAAATGTTAAAACATTTTTATTTGTACATTTTTTTTTTTGGGAATGTTATATATCAGAATGTGAAAAATATTGTTTTTTTTTTCAAAATTGTCGCTCTTTTTTTCAAAAATTAAAAATCGCACAGGTGATCAAAAACCACCAAAAGAAAGCTCTATTTGTGGGGGGAAAAAAGAACATAAATTTCATTTGGGTACAGCGTCGCACGACCACGCAATTGTCCGTTAAAGTAACGCAGTGCCAAATCGCAAAATATGGCCTGGTCAGGAAGGGGGTAAAATCTTCCGGTCTTAAAGTGGTTAAAAATACGTTCCTTGAGAATTTTTTTTGTCAAAGACATGTAGCTAAATACATTTTAGCCTAAATATATAATAACAATTGAATATATTTGATATTTTTTAACTGTCAAAGTTGAAAATGTACATTTTTTGCAAAATTTTCGCTCTTTTCTTATTTATATCGCAAAAAATAAAAAGTGCAGAGGTGATCAAATACCACCAAAAGGAAGCTCTGTTTGTGGGGAAAAAAGGACGTAAATTTTGTTCAGGTACAGCATTGCTTGACCGCGCAATTGTCAGTTAAACTCGGAGTCCATGTTAATAAAAGAAAGGACTTTGCTTGCTTTGGAAACCGCAGCTTGGCATTGCATGCTATTATTAAGCCAGTTTTCTATCCATTTACAAACTGATCTTTCCAAGCCTGTAGACTTTACCTTACACATTAGCCGTGTGTGGGGAACTGTGTCAAACGCTTTTGCAAAATCCAAGGTTTTACTTACCTCCTCATAAAAAGATTTTTTAGATCAGATTTGTTTGACAACTTCTGTCTTTCATGAATCCATGCTGTCTGTTGCTAAAGTATTTTTTTCCAGCAAGAACTTATCTATGTGGTCTGTTATTTGACTCTCCAGTATCTTCCCGACTATAGAAATTACACTAACAGATCTATAGTTACTTGGCAAAGACTTTGATCCCTTTTTAACTACTTGCCTTCTGTGCACTTAAACACCCTTCCCATCCAGGCCAATTTTCAGCTTTCAGCGCTGTCACACTTTGAATGACAATTGCGCGGTCATGCTACACTGTACCCATTTGAAATTTTTATCATTTTTTTCACACAAATAGAGCTTTCTTTTGGTGGTATTTAATCATCTCTGGGTTTTTTATTTTTTACAAAAAAAAAAGAATAAAGACAAAAAATTTTGAAAAAAAAAAAAAGTTTTTCTTATTTTCTGCGAGTAAATTTTGATAATAAATTTTTCTCCTTCACTGATGTGCGCTGATGAGGCGGCACTGATGGGCACTGATAGGCTGCACTGATGGGCACTGATGAGGTGGCACTTATGGGCACTGATGAGGAGGTACTAATATGCCGCACTGATGAGCACTGATAGGCGGCACTGATAGGCGGCACTGATGAGCACTGATAGGCGGCACTGCTGGGCACTGATAGGCGGCACTGCTGGGCACTGAGAGGCGGCACTGCTGGGCACTGAGAGGTGGCACTGCTGGGCACTGACAGGTGGCACTGCTGGGCACTGAGAGGCGGCACTGATGGGCACTGATAGGCGGCACTGATGGGCACTGGCGGATGGCACTGGACACTGACGGGTGGCACTGATGAGCGGCACTGATGGGCAGCACCATCAGTGCCCACACTCAGTGCCCATAGTGCTGCCAGTCAGTGCTCATCAGTGCCTAGATGAGCAGGCACTGATGGGCACTGACTAGCAGCACTATGGGCACTGATTGTGGGCATTGATGGGGGGCACTGATGGCGGGCACTGTGGGCACTGATGGGGGGCACTGTGTGTGTTTTTTTACCTTGTGTAATCAGGGCACTGGTGATCGGTGCCCTGATTACATTCTCCTGTGTCCCCGGCGCTGTGAGGCTCCCCCTCCTTCCTCACACTGCAGGCTCCGTGTGAGGAAGGAGCGCCGGCGATGAGAGATGATCTCATATGTTTACATATGAGATCATCGCTCATTGGACGGCCAGATCACGTGGTGAATGGCCGCTGTGATTGGCCATTCACCACGATCTGTGATCGGCCGTGTCCAAGGGACACGGCCGACACAGATTTTCCCCGCAGCGCGCTCGCGGGAGCGCGCTGGGGGCGTGTCACTGGGAGGCCGTTTAAAAACGGCCTCCCGAAAATTCGAGTCCGCGCTGCAGCCGTATATAGGCTGTAGCGCGGATGGGTAGTGGTTAAATATAGGCACCACATTGGCCCTACGCCAATCCAGCGGTACTATTCCAGTCCTTAACCACTTAAGCCCCAGCCCTATTTCGGACACTTTTTGTTTACAAGTTAAAATCAGTATTTTTTCCTAGAAAACTACTTAGAACCCCCAAACATTATATATATATATTTTTTAGCAAAGACTCTGGAGAATAAAATGTTGGTCATTGCAATATTTTTTGTCACGCAGTATTTGCGTAGAGGTCTTTAAAACGCCATTTTTTTGGAAAAATTTTGAAAAATCACATTTCACTGCATTTAAAAAATACTAATCAGTAAAGTTAGCCCATTTTTTTCATATATTGTGAAAGATGATGTCACGCCGAGTAAATAGATACCCAACATGTTACGGTTTAAAATTGCGCACACCCGTGGGATGGCGACAAACTGCGGTCAATAGAGATCTCAATAGGCGACACTTTAAATTTTTTTAACGTTTTTTTTTAATTATTGCTCACGCTCTGGCGATCGCGGCGATACCTCACATGTGTGGTTTACGTCATCGGAGACCCGATCAAAGCCCCCCCGGCGGACGTCACGTCGCCGTAGACGGAAGCCGGGGCTTGCAGACGATCGAGAGAGAGCTCCGCCGCCGCATACCGCTCGCAGTCTTCGCTGGATCCCGGAGAAAAGGTAAGTAAAACCTCTTCCAGCATCCAGCGATCTTCTTAGCGCTACCCCGAGTGTGACTCGGGGTTACCGCTTTTGGCACTAAAATCTTACCCCGAGTCACACTCGGGAATACCGCTAGGAAGGTTAAAGGAAAATACTGTATCATGGCAACTAGCTGGAGCTAACAATCAAAGGAAATAAGCATAGGTGAAATACAGGGATAATTTGTAACAACTGTGTGACTGCTTGAGATACTCACACAATGAATATTTTATAAATGATGATAGCTTGTGTGTGTGTGTGTGTGTGTGTGTGTGTGTGTGTGTGTGTGTGTGTAACAATGCTGGACCAGTGTACTCTGGTATCCCTGTAAGTGATCTGGGATGTGTCGTCCTTCAAGGGAGTACATGGACGATGAAGGTAAGACATGAGTGAGCCTTATTAGGATCTCGGCTACTGCTTCTCTGATAGCCACAGAAAGACGCTCCATAAGATAGATGTAGATGGGTGCAGAAGCACGCTGGGTATGGAAGATCATCACACCTGAGGATGTTTCTTTGAAAAAAGTTTTATTGAAATACACTGAAGAAATTATAATTTGCTACAATGGAAAGTAGTGAGTGTACAGCTTGTATAACAGTGTAAATGTGCTGTCTCCTCCAAAATAACTCACCACACAGTCAATGTCTAAACCGCTGGCAACAAAAGTGAGTACACCCCTAAGTTAAAATGTGCAAATTGGGCCCAATTAGCCATTTTCCCTCCCTGAGTGTCATGTGACATTAGTATTACAAGGTCTCAGGCGTGAATGGGGAGCAGGTGTGTTAAATTTAGTGTTATCGCTCTCACTCTCTTATACTGGTCACTGGGAGTTCAACATGGCACCTCATTACAATGAACTCTGAGGATCTGAAAAAAAAGAATTGTTTCTCTACATAAACCTTATGGCCTAGGCTATAAGAAGATTGGCAAGACCCTGAAACTGATCTGCAGCACAGTGGCCAAGACCATGCAGCGGTTTATAACAGGACAGGTTCCACTCAGAACAGGCCTCGCCATGGTAGACCAAAGATGTTGAGTGCAAGTGCGCAGCGTCATAACCAGAGGTTGTCTTTGGGAAATAGATGTATGAGTGCTGCCAGCATTGCTGCAGAGGTTGAAGAGGTGGGGGGTCAGCCTGTCAGTGCTCAGACCATATGCCGCACACTGCATCAAATTGGTCTGCATGGCTGTCGTCCCAGAAGGAAGCCTCTTCTAAAGATGATGCACAAGAAAGCCCACAAGCAGTTTGCTGAAGACAAGCAGACTAAGGACATGGAATACTGGAACCATGTCCTGTGGTCTGTTGAGACCAAGATAAACTTATTTGGTTCAGATGGTGTCAAACGTGTGTGGTGGCAACCAGGTGAGGAGTACAAAGACAAGTGTGTCTTGCCTACAGTCAAGAATTACATATTAGTTACATAGTTTGTGAGGTTGAAAAAAGACATCACACCATCCATTTCAACCAATGATGTGTGTGTGTGTGTGTTTAATGTTAACCGTACATTGTATACCCCTTTATGTTGTGGTCTTTAAGGTACACATCTAATAGTTTTTTTGAAGCTATCAATGCTCCCTGCTGATACCACTGTTTGCGGAAGAGAAATCCACATCCTTACTGCTCTGACAGTAAAGAACCCCTTACTTATTTTAAGGTTAAAACATTTTTCCTCTAGTTTTAGTGAGTGGCCACATGTCTTATTGTATTCCCTTTCTCTGAAAAGTTTGTTCCTTATGCTAGGGTCCTCACCAGTACAGTATTTGTACATTGATTTCATATCCCCCCTCAATAGTCTCTTCTCCAGAGAGAATAAGTTCAATGCTTGTAGTCTTTCCTGATAGCTGATGTCCTCCATTCCCCTAATTATTTTTGTTGCCCTTCTCTGGACTCTCTCCAGTTCCAGCACACCCTTTATGAGGACTGGTGCCCAGAACTGGACAGCATACTCCAGGTGTGACCGGAC
Source organism: Pelophylax lessonae (assembly GCF_965119305.1). Taxonomy (NCBI): domain Eukaryota; kingdom Metazoa; phylum Chordata; class Amphibia; order Anura; family Ranidae; genus Pelophylax; species Pelophylax lessonae. Next base: position 76,674,896 of record NC_138774.1, read on the forward strand.
CAGGGTCTTGTAGAGTGGGAGAATAATCTCTTTATTTCTGGAGTGAATCCCCTTTTTTATACATGCCAGTATTCTGTTGGCTTTGCTTGCAGCGGCTTGGCATTACATGCCACTGCCAAGCCTGTTGTGCACTACTATCCCCAGGTCCTTTTCCATCCTAGACTCACCCAGAGGTTCCCCTCTAGCAAGTAGCTTGCTTTCGTGTTTCTGACGCCCCAGTGCATTACTTTACATTTTTCAACATTAAACCTCATCTGCCATGTAGTTGCCCTCCCCATTATTTTGTTCAGGTCCGCTTGTAAGATTTCCAAATCCTGCATAGAAGATATTGGCATGCTTAGTTTAGTATCATCCGCAAATACAGAGATTGTGCTAGATATCCCCTCCTCTAGGTCGTTTATGAATAAATTAAACAGGATTGGTCCCAGGACAGAACCCTGGGGAACCCCACTTTCCACACCCGCCCAATCCGAGTACTCCCCATTTATCACCCCCTTCTGGACTCTCCCACAGAGCCAGTTCTCTATCCAGGTACTCACCTTATGGTCCATACCTACCTTCCTTAGTTTGTACAGTAAGCGTGTGGGGAACGGTGTCAAAGGCCTTTGCAAAGTCCAGATACACCACATCCACAGGCTTTCCTTCGTCTAGATGGCAGCTCACTTCATCGTAGAAGGTTAATAGATTAGTTTGGCAAGAACAATTTTTCATGAATCCATGCTGATTACTACTAATAATACAGTTTTCATTACTAAAGTCTTGTATGTGGTTCCTTAACATCCCCTCCAAAATCTTGCAGACCACAGATGTTAGGCTGACCGGCCTATAGTTACCCGGGATATATCTCGGCCCTTTTTTAAATATTGGTGCCACGTTGGCTTTTTTCCAATGAGCTGTCACCATACCCGTCTGTAGACTATCCTTAAAAATCAGGAATAATGGTCTGGCAATCACCTGGCTGAGCTCTTTAAGAACCCCCGGGTGCTTTATTTATGTTAAGTTTCTCTAGTTTAGTTCTAAGTTTATCTTCTGTTAGCCATGGCGGTACTTTCTGAGGTGTATTATTTAGTTTAGCATTACAAGCTGGGTTAGTGTAGCCCCCCAATTCTTTTGAGAAGACTAAAGAGAAGAAATTATTTAACACTTTCGCCTTCTCTCTGGACAGATTCCCTTTGTCATCTTTTATGGGGGCAATGTGTTCTGGCCTCGCTTTCTTACTGTTTATATACTTAAAGAATTTCTTGGGGATTTTTTACTCTCTTCCGCTATATGACTCTCGTGTTCTATTTTAGCCGCCCTGATTTCGTCTTTACATTTCTTATTACAGTCTTTGCAATGCTTGAATGCTGCCAATGACCCCTCAGCTTTGTATTTTTTGAAGGCCTTTTCTTTAGCATTAATATGCATTTTTATATTTGAGTTTAGCCACCCAGGGTTTAGTTTTGCTCTTTATTTTATTTTATTTCCCTTTGGAATGCACTGGCCAGTCCAATATTTAGTATGCTCTTGAAGCTCTCCCATTTTTCCTCCATGTTCTTTGTTCCCAGGGTTCTATCCCATTTGATATTTTCTAGCAAAGAGCACAGCTTTGGGAAATTGGCTCTTTTGAAATTCAGTGTCCTTATATTACCCTTGCGTTTCCTGTTACTATGATTAATACTGAAACTAATTGACCTATGGTCACTGTTTCCTAAGTTGTCCCATATTTCTATATCCGTGAGCAGGTCTGTATTGTTGGTAATCAGTAGGTCAGGCACCACATTGTTTTTTGTCGGTGCGTTCACCACCAGATCAAATGGTCCCCAAAAGGCCCAATGACAGTGAGTTTATCCCATGTCATTGTGCCTTTTGGAGACCATTTGTGATCACAATTGAATTGCCTACTTTTTAATAAAGCCCGGTTTTGAGGATATTACACTATGTGGAGACCTTTTGTTTTTCTGAGTATCCAAGAGATTTGAAGAGAAGGTGTCAATCTTTTAATGATGTTGTACCAGTAAGATTAATAACCTCCAGCCTGTTTGATTCTTTGCTACCCGCAGTAGAGTCCACGATTTCTGGTAAGTGCTTCTGTTAGTCACTTGCAAACTCTTTGCAGCTACTTCCCATGTCAATTTTTAACCAAAAGTGACAATCATGTTCTATACTTGTGTAATGTGTGTTGAGACAGCTACTTGCACTCTTTATTGGCAGCCTGTGAGATAGAGTGACAAAGCAAGAACACAACTGGAAGACAGGGAAAGAGTGTTGTCACCCAGTGACAGGAAGTGCCTGAACAAGGACCCTCATGGTAGGATCACCAGGTAATGAGAGCTGCAGATATTAAAAATTACTTATGACTGGGTCCCTGAAGCTGCTGCATGTGCTTTCACTAATATGGGCTGCCTGCATGCATCTGGCTTCAGGCGCAGCAGGCAGCGGCTCAGATCTGAGGATGAGTCTGATCCCCTGTATAAATGAGCCCTATGACATGCATTAAGATAGCCATACATTGCTGGATTTGACTCGAATTTTGGCCCGTGACTCGAATTTTGGCCAATTCAGCAGAAGTCTATGACAAGCTTTAAAGTGGTTGTAAACCTCAGACATGAAATATGAGCAAATCCTTTATGGTGTGTGCTTGTCTCAATTAGGAGCACTAAAGGGTTGATTTACTAAAGGCAAATAGACTGTGCACTTTGCAAAGTGCAATTGCACTCTGCAAAAGCAGTTGCTCCAGAACTTAGTAAATGAGCAAAAGCTTTGCTGACTTCCATCATCCAATCATGTGCAAACAACAATGTTTTTTTTCCTTGCATGTGATTGGGTATTCTTTGCAAAGTGAAGCTTTACCTCATTTACTAAGCTCTGGGCCAACTGTACTTGCAGAGTGCAGCTGCATTTTGCAAAGTGCACAGTCTATTTGCCTTTAGTAAATCAACCCCCTACGGCCCTTAATTAAGACAAGCACACACTATAGAGGGATTTGCTCCTATGTCATGCCCCTAAGTGTCATTTTTGTCTGCTGCCTTGTTACTTTGCCATCAGCATGAGTCATTTCTGACAAGTTTTCCTGACACCATGAAAAAACAGGTGACATGGGAGCAGTGGCGGCTGGTGCTCCATGGGTCGGGGGGGCGGCAGACGGACCTCACCAGCTCCAGACTGCACCGCACACCATACCCTCTGTGTCCCCCTGCAATTCTTCCCTCCTCCTCCTCCTTAGCCAATACCATGGCTTCTCCTTTCGGCCAATCGGGAAACGGGTCCCAGGACCCACTTCTTGATTGGCCAGGAGGAGAATCCATGTGACAATTGCGAATATTCATTCGCAATTGTCACACAACTGGGTGGGCTCAGAGCTCAGTGCTCTGCGCCCCGAGCCCATCCTTTTTGAAACCTTTTAGAGCCTCTGGCTCTAATCACGTGCTTCAAAAAAAAAAAAAAAAATCCCCCATTGGAATCCATGCATCTGGCGCCCTGCAAGTAGATTAGGGGGCCAGATGCATGAATAGGGGGGGCGGGGAGGTGCCCCTGTGCCCCTAATGGACAGGCCGCCACTGCAGGGGAGGGAGCTCTAGCTCTGTTCCCGTGTGCTGTGTGAAGGGGGTGTGTCCCTTCCCTCCAATCAGCTCTCAGAGCTCTCCTCACTGAGATCTGCAGAGTGTAATTTCAGCACTCCGCCCCCTTTTTTTCTGACAGCTCAGACAAGCTTTATAACTTCTGCACTTTGAACAGCAGTAGAGAGCAGAAGACTACAGATAAGGAGGTACAACTTATGTTTCATCTCTGTGTATCACCTGGGGCCAGTCACAATCATAAATGTAGGGGATTTACAACCACATTAAAGTAGATGTATGTTTTTTTGTTTATATGTATTTGTTTTATTTTTTTTTCATGCTTTCTTGCATCCTAGAAATGCTGATTTACTGCAGCTTCCTTGCAGCCACTTTTTCAATACATGCATTTACTCCTGCAATGTCTCTAAAGACCTGTTCACAACAGAATCCCACAGGAACTTGTTCCCTTGCTGTGTGATTTAGCAGCCCATTTATTTGAATGCCTTGCAAATTGCACCGGGACACACAAAAAAGTTAGTGCATGCACTACATTCGAAAAATATGCTGCACCAAATTGCATAGTACTGCAGTACCATGTGATCTGGTGCTCACAAACACACTGGGGTGTCATTAACAATGTTTTGGCACACGTAGCAGATTGAAAAAGCAGCGAGTTTTAAACGTGGTGCTAAAAAGTGGGAAAATGAAGGAGTAAAGAGGGACTTGGTTCCAAAAGATGGACAGTCCCCCCAAATGATAGACAATTGAGAGCTATAAGACCAGCACAGAGATGGAATCCAACCGAAATATGATTCCTGCATTTCATACATAGCCTACTGAAATACTATGGAGCACCCTCCTAGGTAGGTGCTAGTGAGAGAATATCGTTTTTGTCTCTGTCTGCCTATCAGAGGAGCTGCAGGCAAATCTATATTGCTTTCTGCCTACCAGAGAGCAGGATCTGTTAGTGAGGTCTGCTCATTGTGCTCAGTATGCGATTCATTCTGTCTAGAGAGTGTTTCAGACTGGTCCAATAGGGAGGCATGTTGGACAGTGGGAGGAAACCTGACCAATGGATGCATAGGCTTTGATACAGTCCTGGTGATTGGCAGAGACAGGCTGTCTCGGTGCATTCTGGGATACTGTATAAAAGCCAGGAGCACATGTGCTGTGGGGTCTTTGGCTGGAAAGCAGAGTCCCCAGGGGGAGGGTGGTGCCTGCCTTCTCCTCTGTAGCAGTGGCACGTGGCCTCAGGAGGTCGTACTGAGGGCCAGAGGAATGGAGCTGAACCCAGAGGTCCAGGAGAGCTGACTGAGGGGGAGACACTGGAGACCATGGAAAAACAGTATTGCGAGTACAGGGGATCGTGTCAAGGGGTCTGACCTGAGGGGGGCCACCCCAGGAGTAAGATAGTCGGTTAACCGGTGTCAGCAGCCAAGAAAGAGGATACTAAGGACAGTGTCCTGAAGATAAATTTAGTTAATCAAGTCATCTGGAAGAGAAACTTAAAGCTAAATTCACCTCCGTGGCAAGGTGGATCAACAGCCTGGCTATACCAAGAGGGTCAATGTGCGGTTTGTCGCCTGCACGCCGGGGGGGGGGGGGGGGGGTGCCAGATATAGGATCCGCCCCGGGTGCCAAATGCTCTAGGTACGCCCCTGGGTGGCGGTAGGGGAGGAAGAAGGGACAGAGAAAGATGCCAGGTGTCTTGGGCAGTGGCGGAACTATTAGGCCCTGGCTTTCCACCACACATGGAGGGGCCCCAAGAGGCAGGAATGGAGACCACCAGAGTGCTGCCTGCATGATGATCCTCTTCAGCTGGAGCTGAACGGCCTTAACCCCAGACAGGAAGTGACTCTCTGCACTGAGCTGGTAGGCAGCTGTTCATTTCCCTGGGTTGGTATTAAGCAGGGAGCGGAGGAGAGCTGAACCTGAGCCAGAGCTCGGCACTGGAGGGCGGAACCTTTACTGGGGTCGAAGCTACAAGGCACCGGAATGGTCTAAGGAGGTTGGTGATGAAGGACATGCGGAGCTCTCTGACTGCTGCTTTTCCCTCCACCAGGAGCCGGTTGGAGCTGTGGTGAGCACTGTGGTCCAGGAGAGGAGTGTCCTGGGAGAAGGAATCAGCAGGATCACTGTGAAGGAGGACAGAGTGGGGGCCACTCTCTTCATACCGCCCAGTTAGTGTCCCCAGAACATGGGATCGGGGTCCCTGGGTGTTACATGGAGCATCCCTGGTATGAAAGGGAATCGGGGTCACGGGGTGTGCCATGGGGAATCAGAGTCACCAGGTGTGACATAGAGGATGGGGGTCACCGGGTGTAACAGGAATTCGGTGTGCCATGAGGAATTGGGGTCCCTGGGTGTGCCATGGGGGATTGGGGTACCAAGTGTGACACGGAGGAACATCAGGGTCCCCAGGTGTGACATGGAGGAACATCAGGATCCCCAACTGTGACATGGAAAAACATCAGGGTCTGACATAGAGGAACATTGGGGTCACTGAGTATGACAGCATGACATGGAGGAACACCGGGGTCCCTGGGTGTTACATGGAGGAACATCAGGGTCAGTGGGTATGACAGCATGACATGGAGGAATATTGGGGTCCAAGGGTGTGACATGGAAAAACATCAAAGTCCCTGCGTGTGACACGGAGGGACATTAGGGTCCCTGGGTGTGACATGGAGGAATATGGGGGGTCACTGGGTATGAAAGCATAACATGGAGGAACCATCGGATCAGGGTCACTGGGTATGACATAGAGGAGTTTTTAACCCCTTCCCTTTTTTTTTTTTGGTGGGTGCAAGTAGCTGGTCTTGCCTAGGGCGTAAAATAGTCTAGCACCGGCCCTGTCAGAGAATGTCTAACATTCTTTGAGAAAAAGTGTTCTGTGAAGGGCACTCATGCCGACCGATTGATCCAATGTGTTCACTATGAGCAGTAGGGCAGCCACTCAGCAATGGACCCAGAAGACAGCAGTAATCACTGTGTAGCGCCCTCTAGCTAGGTGCTAGTGCACATAGTTGTTAACGTAGGTAAATGTGGTCTGGCTGAGAGCCAGGCCTGGGTTGAATCAGGGTCAGGGTTTATTGACTCAGGAAGGCTGGATGACTCAGCAAGCAGCGCCTCTGGTAATTCCTCCCGCTCCCTGGAACCTTGGAGAAGCTTCTAAAAGTAAAGAGTGGAGTCTAAGAGGAGCTGCTTGGAGGGCCCCAGCCAATCCCCAGCAAAATGGGTTTGTTCAGTGCCCCTTGATGGTGCCCCCTAGTCTGGGGATGGGGGGGGGGTGACCTTGGGCCTGAGGCTTATGTTCTGGAGGGACCCTCTACAACACATGGAGGAATTCTTTACTCGATGCATGGAAGCAAGTGTGGGGACAGAGGGAGAGAGTCAGCACGTTGGGAGATCCCCTGAGGAGTCAGCAAGATGGGCTGGTGAGTGAGCAGTCTAGGAGGACGAGGAGAAGTAGTCAGGATGGCTAGTGAAAGAGGCAGCTGCAGCCAGGCAGACTGGAAATGCCTGAAGAGGTGGTGTTGGGATCAGTAGGCACAGGGATGGAAGCTGGACACTGACTTTTGCTACACATTTAAAGGGGCCTTGGGTTCCTGCCAATAACAGGCTGTTGCTCTAAGATATGACTGAGTGCTGTGTCAGGGTCATCTTTTAGTCAAGTGTGCCAGTGGAGTTCTGCAAGCAATTGTGCTGAAGGAAGCAGAACAGTGTATATAGCTGTGTATAGGAAAGTTGTCCCTGAAGTTGTCTGAAGTCAAGTGGGCATCCAATATTTCCCCTATCCCCATCCAAGTTTTATCTCCTCAATAAAATACAAAAACGAAGTGCTGGACTGTTTCTTGACTCTGGGGGACTGTGGAAATTCGGTGTGCCTGGCTGTGCAGGGTGGGGGATCCTATTTCACCAGCAGCTCCTACGTGGGGTGCACTACAACTGTATGAGCTGTGAATACTACAATGATTCTCCACCTACACAGTGATCACAAAGGTATGGAACATGAATACTGCATTGATCCAAGCAGGACAAATGTAACTATGCAAAAAAGCCATACATGGAATTCATCTCTAACAAACATGTAACCCGAGGGGGACCCCCACTGCAAGGGTTCATTTCTTTGTCGTGCCCGGAGTTCAGCTTTAAAGATGAATTCCAGGTATGGCTATAACATACATTGTTTGGACTCATGTTACTTGTATATGACATACCTGGCCAATGCCCCTGGAAGCTGGAAATCACTAAAGTAGACACCACTACTCCAGTGATCTTCACTTGCTTTCAGGCCCTGTGCTGAGCGGCTGCACTGCTGAAATTCTGAACACAGGAGGCCGGATACCATTCAGAGAATGATTTGTATCTACTGAATGAATGCAAAGCGTTCTCTGATTGGACAAGGTGGAGAGATGGGGCAGTGTTGTCACACTCTCCACCTCATCCAACTAGGGAAGGCTTTGCATTCATTCAGAAAATACAAAGCATTCTCTGAATGGCACTCCATGGCGAGTGACTGACCTCCTATGTGCACAATGCAGTAAGCCAGTTTGGCAGGGGACCTGGAAGCCAGTTATGGTCACCAGAATAGCAGTGTCTGCTACAGTGATTCCCAGCTTCCAGGGGCATCTGCCAGGCATAGTATTTACTTAGTTACGTTGGTCCAAGCTGGTATGCACAGTATCTCACAAAAGTGAGTACATCTCTCACATTTTTGTAAATATTTTATTATAACTTTTCATGTGACAACACTGAAAAAATGACACTTTGCTACAATGTAAAGTAGTGAGTGTACAGCTTGTATAACAGTGTCAATTTGCTGTCCCCTAAAAATAACTCAATACATAGCCATTAATGTCTAAACTCCTGGCAACAAAAGTGAGTACACCCCTAAGTGGAAATGTCCAAATTGGGCCCAAAGTGTCAATATTTTGTGTGGCCACCATTATTTTTCAGCACTGCCTTAACCCTCTTGGGCATGGAGCTCACCAGAGCTTCACAGGTTGCTACTGGAGTCCTCTTCCACTTCTCCATGACAACATCACGGAGTTGGTGGATGTTAGAGACCTTGTGCTCCTCCACCTTCCATTTGAAGATGCCCCACAAATGCTCAATAGGGTTTAGGTCTGGAGACATGCTTATCCAGTCCATCACCTTTACCCTCAGATTCTTTAGCAAGGCAGTGGTCGTCTTGGAGGTGTGTTTGAGGTTGTTATCATGTTGGAATACTGCCCTGTGGCCCAGTCTCCAAAGGGAGGGGATCATGCTCTGCTTCAGTATATCACCGTTCATGTTGGCATTCATGGTTCCCTCAATGAATTGTAGCTCCCCAGTGCCGGCAGCACTCATGCAGCCCCAGACCATGACACTCCCACCACCATGCTTCACTGTAGGCAAGACACACTTGTCTTTATACTCCTCACCTGGTTGCCACCACACACACTTGACAACATCTGAATCAAATATGTTTATCCTGGTCTCACTTGACCACAGGACATGGTTCCAGTAATCCATGTCCTTAGTCTGCTTGTCTTCAGCAAACTGTTTGCGGGCTTTCTTGTGCATCATCTTTAGAAGAGGCTTCCTTATGGGATGACAGCCATGCAGTCCAATTTGATGCAGTGTGCGGCGCATGGTCTGGGCACTGACAGGCTGACCCCACACCCCTTTAATCTCTGCAGCAATGCTGGCAGCACTCATATGTCTATTACTCAAAGACAACCTCTGGATATGACGCTGAACAAGTGCACTCAATTTCTTTGGTCGACCATGGCGAGGCCTGAGTGGAACCTGTCCTATTAAACCGCTGTATAGTCTTGGCCACCGTGCTGCAGCTCAATTTCAGGGTCTTGGCAATTTTCTTATAGCCTAGGCCATCTTTATGTAGAGCAACAATTCTTTTTTTCAGATCCTGAGAGAGTTCCTTGCCAAGAGGTGCCATGTTGAACTTTCAGTGGACATCGGTTTAGACATTAATGGCTGTGTGTTGAATTATTTTGAGGGGAGAGCAAATTTACACTGTTATACAAGATGTACACTCACTACTTTACATTGTAACCCAGTGTAATTTCTTCAGTGTTGTCACATGAAAAGATATAATAAAATATTTACAAAAATGTGAGGGGTGTACTCACTTTTGTGGGATACTGTATAAAACATCCATACCTGACATTCCCCTTTAATGCTTTCCACGCTGCCATACCCCCCTACATACTTCTAGCAAAGTTTTGCATAAGAACGGGGACGCTTGCATGAATTGCAATAGAGATTTTAGCATGAAGCATGGCAATGTAGGACCAGAGGTGTCCTGCGGGGAACAATGTAATGCATTTACCTCTTCTACCACCTTTTAATGGGTCAACCTGCAGCTCTGGGTGACATCTGACTCCCCCAACACCCCCTATCCTTCTCCAAGCATGGCAGTGTAGTAGCAGAGGTGTCCTGTTGGGGGTAGCAACATGATGCATCTACCTCTCTGCTGCTGTCCCCTGCAGCTCTAAGTGACATTTGCCCCCCCCCCCCCCAATTCCTCTCCAAGCATGGGAGTGTGTCACCAGAGGCATCCTGCGAGGGGCAGTGTTTTTTATCTACTTCCTAGCTTCTGCCACCTTTAAAGGACCAACCTGCACCTCTGGGTGACATTTGCTCCCCCCCCCCCATTGTTTTCCAAGCATGGTAGTGTAGTACCAGAGAGGCGTGCAGCGGGGGCAATGTGATGCATCTGCCTCCTTTGCTCTATCATCTTTTAAAGGGCCAATCTGCAGCTCTGGATGCCATCCCCCCCCAACAACCTACCATCCTCCCCCAAGCATGGCTGCGTAGTACCAGAAGAGTCCTGCAGGGTCAGTGTAATGCATCTACCTCCCTACTGCTATCATCCTTTTAAAGGGCCAACCTGCAGCTCTTGATGACATCCTACAACCCCCTCAGCAACCCCTCATCCTCCTCCAAGCATGGCTGTGTAGTACCAGAAGCGTCCTGTGGGGGCAGTGTGATGCATCTACCCCCCTACTGCTATCATCCTTTTAAAGGGCCAACCTGCAGCTCTGTATTCTACCCCCAATAACCCCCCCCATCCTCCTCCAAGCATGGCTGTGTAGTACTAGAGGGGTCCTATGGGAGTAGTGTGATGCATCTACCTCCCTACTGCTATCATCCTTTTAAAAGGCCAACCTGCAGCTCTGGATGACATCCTACCCCCCCCCCCAACAACCCCCCATTCTTCTCCAAGCATGGCAGTGTATTACCTGAGGTGTCCTGCGGGGGCAGTGTGATGCATCTACCTCCCTACTGCTATCATCCTTTTAAAGGGCCAACCTGCAGCTCTGGATTCTACCCCCAATAACCCCCCCCCCCCCCATCCTCCTCCAAGCATGGCTGTGTAGTACTAGAGGGGTCCTATGGGAGTAGTGTGATGCATCTACCTCCCTACTGCTATCATCCTTTTTAAAAAAAGGCCAACTTGCTGCTCTGGATGACATCCTACCCCCCCCCCCAACAACCCCCCATTCTCCTCCAAGCATGGCAGTGTAGTACCAGAAGCGTCCTGTTGGGGCAGTGTGATGCATCTCCCCCTTACTGCTATCATCCTTTTAAAAGGCCAACCTGCAGCTCTGGATTCTACCCCCAATAACCCCCCCCCCCCCACCCTCATCCTCCTCCAAGCATGGCTGTGTAGTACTAGAGGGGTCCTATGGGAGTAGTGTGATGCATCTACCTCCCTACTGCTATCATACTTTTAAAAGGCAAACCTGCAGCTTTGGCTGACATCCTACCCCCCCCCCCAACAACCCCCCATTCTCCTCCAAGCATGGCAGTGTGGCAGTGTAGTACCAGAAGCGTCCTGCGGGGGCAGAGTGATGCATCTACCTTCCGACTGCTATCATCCTTTTAAAGGGCCAATCTGCCGCTCTGGATGACATTCTACCCCCCCCCCCCAACAAACCCCCATCCTCCTCCAAGCATGGCTGTGTAGTACTAGAGAGGTCCTATGGGAGTAGTGTGATGCATCTACCTCCCTACTGCTATCATCCTTTTTAAAAAAAGGCCAACCTGCAGCTCTGGATGACATCCTATCCCCCCCCCAACAACCCCCCATTCTCCTCCAAGCATGGCAGTGTAGTACCTGAGGTGTCCTGCGGGGGCAGTGTGATGCATCTACCTCCCTACTTCTATCATCCTTTTAAAGGGCCAACTTGCAGCTCTGGATTCTACCCCCAATAACCCCCCCCCCCCCCATCCTCCACCAAGCATGGCTGTGTAGTACTAGAGGGGTCCTATGGGAGTAATGTGATGCATCTACCTCCCTACTGCTATCATCCTTTTTAAAAAAAGGCCAACTTGCAGCTCTGGATGACATCCTACCCCCCCCCCCCAACAACCCCCCATTCTCCTCCAAGCATGGCTGTGTAGTACCAGAAGCGTCCTGTGGGGACAGTGTGATGCATCTACTCCCTTACTGCTATCATCCTTTTAAAGGGCCAACCTGCAGCTCTGGATTCTACCCCCAATAACCCCCCCCCCCACCCTCATCCTCCTCCAAGCATGGCTGTGTAGTACTAGAGGGGTCATATGGGAGTAGTGTGATGCATCTAACTCCCTACTGCTATCATACTTTTAAAAGGCCAACCTGCAGCTTTGGATGACATCCTACCCCCCCCCCCCAACAACCCCCCATTCTCCTTCAAGCATGGCAGTGTGGCAGTGTAATACCTGAGGTGTCCAGCGGGGGCAATGTGATGCATCTACCTCCCGACTGCTATCATCCTTTTAAAGGGCCAATCTGCTGCTCTGGATGACATTCTACCCCCCCAACAACCCCCCATTCTCCTCCAAGCATGGCAGTGTAGTACTAGAGGTGTCCTGCGGGGGCAGTGTGATGCATCTACCTCCCTAATGCTATCATCCTTTTAAGGGGACAACCTGCAGCTCTGGATGACATTCTACCCCCCCCCCCCCAACAACCTCCCATTCTCCTCCAAGCATGGCTGTGAAGTACTAGAGGGGTCCTATGGGAGTAGTGTGATGCATCTACCTCCCTACTGCTATCATCCTTTAAAAGGGCCAACCTGCAGCTCTGGGTGACATTCTACCCCCCCCCCCCCAACAACCTCCTATTCTCCTCCAAGCATGGCAGTGTAGTACCTGAGCTATCCTGCGGGGGCAGTGTGATGCATCTACCTCCCTACTGCTATCATCCTTTTAAAGGGCCAAACTACAGCTCTGGATTACATTCTACCCCCCCCCCCAACAACTCCCCCCATTCACCTCCAACCTCCCATTCTCCTCCAAGCATGGCAGTGTAATAGTAGAGGTGTCCTGCGGGGTCAGTGTGTTGCATCTACCTCCCTACTGCTATCATCCTTTTAAAGGGCCAACCTGCAGCCCTGGGTGACATTCTATCCCCCGACAACTCCCCATCCTCCTCCAAGCATGGCAGTGTAGTACTAGAGGTGTCCTGGGGGGGGAGGGATGGGGTCAGTGTGATGCATCTACCTCTCTACTGCTATCATCCTTTTAAAGGGCCAACCTGCAGCTCTGGATAACATTCTACCCCTGCCCCCAAATACCCCCCCACCCGCCTCTGTGTAGTACTAGAGGCATCCTGCGGGGGCAGTATGATGCATCTACCTCATTACTGCTATCATCCTTTTATTAAAGGGCCAACCTGCAGCTCTGGGTGACATTCTAGCCCCCCCCCCCCCCCCCCACTACACCCCATCCACCTCCAAGCATGGCAGTGTAATACTAGAGGCGTCCTGCGGGGGCAATGTGATGCATCTACCTCCCTACTGCTATCATCCTTTTAAAGGGCCAACCTGCAGCTCTGGATGTCATTATATCCCCCCAACAACCCCCCATCCGCCTCCAAGCATGGCTGTGTAGTACTAGAGACGTCCTGCGGGGGCAATGTGATGCATCTACCTCCCTACTACTATCATCGTTTTAAAGGGCCAACCTGCAGCTATGGATGACATTCTATCCCCCAACAACCCTCCATCCTCCTCCAAGCATGTGTAGTACTAGAGGCGTCCTGCAGGGGCAGTATGGTGCATCTACCTCCCTACTACTATCATCTTTTTAAAGGGCCAACCTGCAGCAATGGATGACATTCTACCCCCCAACAACCCTCCATCCTCCTCCAAGCATGTGTAGTACTAGAGGCGTCCTGCGGGGGCAGTATGATGCATCTACCTCCCTACTACTATCATCCTTTTAAAGGGCCAACCTGCAGCTCTGGATGACATTCTACCCCCCCCCCCCCCTCAACTACCCCCCATCTCCCTCCAAGCATGGCTGTGTAGTACCAGAAGCGTGCTGCGGAGGCAGTATGTTGCATTTGCCCCCCCCCCCCCCTGATTCTATCATCTATTGAAGATCCAACCTGCAGCTCTGGATGATAATTACCCCCGGCATCCCCATCCTTCTCCAAGCATGATAGTGTAGTACCTGAGGCGTCCTGCGGGGGGCAGTGTGATGCACCTACCTCCCGACTCCTGCCACCATTTAAAGGGCCAACCTGCAGCTCTGGATGGCATCTGAACCCCAGCCCCCCAAATATTGCAGTTCGCTATCTAATTTAAAATCCCCCCTTTACCTGCACACCCACTTGTACACGTTTCAGCATCTACAGGCAGTATGCAGCCATGCATCAGCTCTGCTTCTTCTACATTCTAAGAAACAGGTGCATCACCGAGCCTGCCGAGCACTAGGACCGTGCAGCCTCCACCTCGATCGCCCCCCCCTCCATCCTTCTATTTCATGCACCCCTATTCCGTGCAGCAGCAGCACCCCACTGTCCCCAGCCCTCCATCCCCGGGCACTGGGAGCAGCCAGGCCCCACTCATCCCCATCAGCAGCAGCTCAGCCTCCAGGTGCAGCAGCAGCAGCAGCACAGACACAGCCCAGGAGGCAGAGAGGAGGGGGTGGTGGTGGTGGTAGGGTGGGGGGGGGGGGGGAGGAGGAGGGAGGGATGGGGGTGATCTGAGATGTTGTTACCTGGAAGATGGCTGCTCCTCCAACAGCCACATCATGATGCCCAGGATAAAATGGAGAAAAAGAGAAAAAAACAGAGGAGATGAGAAATAACACCCTGCTGCCAGCTATTGCATTGTGCCACCATAGACATTCCCCTGGCAAGACAGGATCACAGCATACAGGAGGCATCCCTTCTTGGATTCTCTATCAGCTATGGACAGAGAGTGAGTTCTGCCTTTTTTTTTTTAATCATTGCACCCTTTGCCTGACCCCCCCCCCTCCCCCCTTCCTAATCTGACAGGTACCCCATTGATTGTTTCAGCAGGCAGGGCCATTCATCCCAGAATGAATCCCCCATCTCTCTCTGTTATCATTCCCTCCTGTCATCCTGCATGGCTGCTGCTGTTTCCTTTTGCCTAAATCTGGCATTTCTTCCCCCCTCCACCATCTCCTGTCCTGAAATAGCTGCAGGGAGGGAAGGCAATGGGGGTGCTGGGGGGCAACTGCCATTTCTGGTCCTCATTCAAGGTGGGGAAGAGGAAGGGGCAGAATTTTGTGAATCAACCCTATTTGCATCTGGATTCATTCATAAAAAAAGGGCTGTGATCAGTTTGAGGAACCATGATAGCTGCTTCCCCTCCCCACCCTCCTCCCCCTCCCCTTGGTCTATGTGTGTGTGTGTGTGTATGTGTGTATATGTGTGTGT
The DNA here is from genome assembly GCF_965119305.1 of Pelophylax lessonae. Classification (NCBI taxonomy): domain Eukaryota; kingdom Metazoa; phylum Chordata; class Amphibia; order Anura; family Ranidae; genus Pelophylax; species Pelophylax lessonae. The sequence goes on from NC_138774.1 coordinate 76,690,121, forward strand.
ATATGTGTGTGTGCCTCTGCAGATGTGATCCCCGGTGCCTAGGCCAGACCCATCACTCTGGTCCACAGCCCTGCTAGAAGGGGGATTTAGGGACCCTTGTCACACTCTCACCTGCCAGCACAAAGAACCTCTGGTCATGTGACCAGCCATTCACAAAAATTCTTCTTCATTCACTGATGCTTCTTGGTTTCGTGCAAGGGGGATCAGCTGCTCCATACTTCCCGGGGCCCCTTGCTGGATCATGCCAGGGTCCCCCCCATGCAAAAACACCCCCCCCCCCTCCCTTTACTAATCCCTGGTCTTTTTTTTCTCTCTCTGGATTAGGAAGGAAAGGGGAAATTTTAAAATGAGGAAAGGAATCAGCTGTCCTGTTTTTCTTTTTTGATACATCATTTTTTTTAACATTTGATTTTTTTTTTCCACTTATATAACATTGGACACAAAATGTTCCACTTTGATACAGTTTCCATTTTACAATCAATCCATAGTTTGGATGCTTTACAATCACTATTTCTATGAAAGGATATATAATGAAAGCATAAGATAAATAACAATAAATATAGAACAAAAACATAATAATAAACTTAGAAGAATGGCATGAATAATTATAAAAATAGAAAAATACGTAATAATAAGCATAGAAGAATACCATAAATAATAATAAATATAGAAGAATAACATAATAATAAACATAGAAGATTACCATAAATAATAATAAATATAGAAGAATAACATAATAATAAACATAGAAGATTACCATAAATAATAATAAATATAGAAGAATAACATAATAATAAACATAGAAGAATACCATGAATAATAATAAATATAGAAGAATACATAATAATAAACATAGAAGATTACCATAAATAATAATAAACATAGAAGAATACATAATAATAAACATAGAAGAATACCATAAATAATAATAATAAACATTGAATAATACCATAAATAATAATACATATAGAAGAATAACATAATAATAAACATAGAAGAATACCATAAATAATTACAAATATAGAAGAATAACGTAATTATAAACACAGACCAATACCATAAATAATAACAAATATAGAAGAATAACATAATAATAAAAATAGAAGAATATCATAAATAACGATAAATAAGGAAGAATACCATAATAATAAACAAAGAATACCAGTTATAATAATAAATCTAGCAGAATATCAGTTATTATAATAAACATTTTAATAATAATAATTATAGAAAAATACCATACATAACAATAATATATATATATATATATATATATATATATATATATATATATACATATATGTATATACACATATATATATATATATATATATATATATATATATATATATATATATATATATATATATATACATATATATATATATATATATACACACATATATATATATATATATATATATATATATATATATATATATATATATATATATATATATATATATATATATATATTAATTAACAGATATGACAAACAATAGCCATTAATATTAACTTCATATATGTGAACCAAAAACGCAGAGCACACGTACCACCAGGAGGAGGACACGGATGTTAGGTGTCCTTTCATCAACCCTATCTCTGGTAGAGGGGCATCTGTGTCTCCAATGTTCTAATCTGACCCCCCCCCCCCCCATCCTGTCACCTGTTGTCCTTTTGTCTTTATTCCAATTTATTTGACACCTGATTTACATAGCTTGGCTTTTAAATCGTATATTAATGTCTTACTAAGATGTAAGGTATGATATATCGGATTTCAACAGGTATCAAGCCTCTATAGAGTTACCTATAGTTACCTATTTACATTAATAATTTGTATGGTTACTGATTGATATCAGGGACTGCCTTACCTGTTGCATGTTGTATTTAAATGATTTGTTTCCTTTTTAATGTAAATACTGTCTATGTATTTTTTTGTAATTTAGTTTTGTTAAAGCTAAACTCAAGGTAGATTATCTAGACACAAATTAATGCAGCTATGTAATCATTAATACATCATTACATTTATTTTTTAAAGGCAATCATTGCAAGTGTATTTGACCTGTACAGCAGGGCTGGAGTGAGAGATGAAGAAGCAGTACAAGGAGCCAATCGGGTCATGTGCTGAGAAGAAGCATGTTGATAGAAGGAGAAAGCGGTGTGACTAAGAGATAGGTTAGATCAGGATAGGGGTGGGTCCAGGAGGACATGGGCTCAAAGGATATGGCTTGAATTATGCTAGGTGTCAGACTCAAGACATCTTCTGGCAGAAAAGAGGTACTGCAGGGGAGAGCTCTGGATTGAAAGTGAATATTGGGACATAAGCTTTTATTTATCTTTTGATGGGCTTTTCGTTCTTTGTTGTTATTTCTGGCTGGAGTTCTGCTTTAATACTGTTTAATGTATGTGGCAAGAAAATCAGAAATCAAATATGAATGTATTAAGCTTGGGTATAATATCGAACAGCCAAATGGAAATGTAATATACTTTCATTTTTTTAGGGGAGAGCGGCAAAATTGATACTACCGAGTTTGCTGTCAGTGCAAATGTACCAAAGAGGAAACTCTCAAATGGTTCAGGCAAAATTTTCTTTACAAAAAAAAAATAAGTGGGTGTTTTTTTTTGGGTGGGGCGCATATTTAGGGCAGGTTAGTTTATTTTATTTACAGTATTTATATTATTTACAGTCTTTTTTTTATTTTTATTTTGAATATTTCCTTATTTGTGTACTGTAATTTTAAAATGTTTTATTTTATTTGCTCACTGTCTTTTTCCTTCTGTAAAAATAAAATAATAGGGCTAATGAGGGCTGTTTTTTTAGCACACAAGCAGGTCCAGTATAGTTGAAAGCAGCTTCTTTAATCCTCGGGAGCCATTTAAAGCCAAACTCCAGGCAAACAGTTACAGTAAATACACAGCTATATTAGCTATTTTACCTGATAAAGGATTGTGTTTTGTTTATTTTTTGTCTATCCAGTCCTGAGATTTACGCATCTCTGCCGTACAGCACAGTCCTGCCTGGCAGGGGAGGAGTCCTGAACTTTCTCTGCAGCTGTTTCACTTTCATATAGGGGTCTCCACCCCACCTTGTGACTGGTCCTTAAAAGAAGAAGGTGATGAGTTTTCTCTCTGTTGTATTGTTTAAGTGGAATTTGCGTGTAATGTAGAAAAAAGAAGGCAGGGTCCTCATGGCTGGGGAAATCAGTAAACTTCTGGATGATCTGTTGTACCTCCCTCCAATATTGTTGGAGTTTGGGAAAGCTCCATAAAATATGGAGTATGGTCCCCGGCTCCTCTCGGCATCTCCGGGAAATATTTGCAGAGGACCGTTGGAGTGTAATACCAGTGTGTCAACAGTTTGTAGTTTGTTTCTTGCATGCGAGTGCAGATGGTCGACATTAAAGCGAGATGGGTAATATTTTGTTGTTGGGTAGGTGTGAAGGTTCTGGCGAGTGCACTCTCCACTGTAGATATACCCGGAATCATAAAATGAACTGGTGGGATGATAAGTAGAGAGAACATCTTGGATAGAGTGCGAGGAATAGGGTCATTGCTTGAGTAGTATTCTTTGAATACCGTCTGCTGACGGCAATAAGGTGGTGTTGGGCCCAGGGATTTAAGGTTATGTCAGAGTTGGAGTGCTTGCCATGGATTCAATTTGTATCACCCATGTGGATCAGTCAAAGTGGAGATCGAGGGCCAGGACTTTGAGTCCAAAAAAGTGGGAGGCCTGAAACCAGCCCGTTCCATGAGAGTGTGGAATATCCCTGTCTCACAACCCGTGGGGAAGTCGGGGTTCCCCAAAATGGGGAATCGGAGAGCAAAGGGAGGAAAGCTCAAGGTTTTGACACAATGTGTAACAAATACGGAGGGTAGGGCCTATGAAGGGGTGAAACTTAAGAGGGGTCAGAAGGGCTCTGAAGCACCAGGGTGAACTGGGCAAAGGCACTGGACTACTATATTGTTCGATGGACGTCCATAATTGAAATTGTCCATGTCTGCACCAGTCGACTAGTCATCCCAGGTGGGCTGCTTGATAATATTTGAGAGTATCCGGGATGGCTACACCACCATGAGATTTAGGTAGTGTCAAAAGGTGTCTACAGAGTCTGTGGGGTTTACCAGCCTAGATGAACTTAGTAAAGAGTGCATTGGCTTGCCTGAAGAAGGTTGAGGGAATGGAGACCGGTGTTCCGTGAAAAATCCATACCCGTGAGAAAACCATACCCTCGTCACTTCCGGTTCCGCTACGGAGGGTATGGATTTCTCACGGTAGTTAAACTTGCGGCGCTTACATTAAAACTGCTTATCTGCAACATAAATCATCTCCGCTCTTCGCCCTGTCACTGCCCTCATCTCCGGTAATAAATATAAAAGCGGATCACGGAGCCGCGATCGCCGTCACATTTACATCTCATACTCCCGCCACCGCTTTTATATTTATTACCGGAGATGAGGGCAGTGACAGGGCGAAGAGCGGAGATGATTTACGTTTCAGAGGAGCTGTTTTAATGTAAGCGCCGCAAGTTTTACATTAGACACAGTGCCGTGAGAATTTCATGCCCACCGAGCATGCGCACTTGTCTAATTCTTTAATGTTCAATCACGTATCCGGGGCTCTGAGCATGCGCACTGCTGCGCTGCTCAGCTGTTTCAGCCCGGAAGTGACGAGGGTATGGTTTCTCCACGGGGTATGGTTTTTTAACGTTACACCGGCAACGTTTGAAAGAGATATAAAAATTTTGGTAGGATACTGATCTTAATGATATTGCAGCGGCCAAGCCAAGAATGCAGACCCGATTTCCATTTATCTAGGAGGGCACGTATTTTGCTTAGTAGGGGCGGGAAGTTTAAGCTAAAGATCTCTGCAGGATTCAGTGGAATGAGAGTTCCCAGATATTTTAATGCGGAAGACGTCCATTTAAAGATAAAGTTAAGCTGGAGGGTCGTGCGCAATGAGGGGGCGATAGCTACTCCTATGGCCTCCGATTTAGAGAAATTTATGTTTAGATTAGAGACAGCGCCATATAGCTCAAACTCTTTCATGAGATTCGGTAGTGAGATGTGCGGATTCGTTATGCAAAAGAGTAAGTCATCTGTGTATGCTAAGATTTTATGGGTTTCTGTGTTCTGGGTTTTATGTGTTCTCCCACATGAATGCCAGAGATATCAGGGTTCGAGCAAATGTTGTTCAGAAAGGGCTTTAGTGATAACACGAATAGTAGAGGGGATAGAGGGCATCCCTGGCGGGTACCGTTGGATATGGCGAACGGTTCTGAAAACATTCCATTAGCCTTCACAGAGGCCCGTGGAGTTAAAAATACTTAGTATCCATTGGAGCATTCGTTCGCCAAAGCCCATGTCACGCAGGACTACAAACATTAAGTCCCAATTGACCCTGGGGAAAAGGCCTTTTCTGTGTCAGTATTTAAAAAGATAAATGGGGATCGTCTATGTTTGGCTAAATGGACTAAGTTAAGGACTTTGATGGTATTGTCCCTCGATTCTCTAAAGGGGATAAAGCCCACTTGATGCAAATGGACCAGTCTGGAGAGCAAAGACTGTAGTCTGGAGGCTAGTAGTTTGGTGAAAAGCTTTAAATTGGCATTAAGTAGGGAGATTGGCCTATAACTACTGCAGGCAGTTGGATCCTTACCCTCCTTCGGGCATACAGAGATATGGGCCAGTAGGGTTTTTCTGTAGTGAAGTTGTTCAATTTAAGAATATAAGGGCACAGTAAGGGGTGAAGGGTTTTGTAATATTGAATGATGAAGCCACCTGGGGTGGGTGCTTTTCCTAGTTTGGTAGATTTAATTGCTTTCTGTAATTCCTCTATGGAAATAGGGGCCTCAAGGGCCTGTCTTCTGGGTGAAGTGAGACACGTGAGATGTGTGGAGGAGAGGTGGGCGTCTATAGTGGACGCAGGAGTCGGAACCATGGCGAGATTATATAAAGATGAATAGTATTCCCTAAAAATACGTGAGATATCTTTCGGGAGAAAGTGTTTACGTCCGTTAGTCTCCTGTATGTGGGGGATGTAAGAAGTGGCCCGATGTTCCCTAAGAGTCTTCCCCAGTAACTTACCACATTTATCTCCCGACTTGTAAATCAGCTTCCAGCATAATTGCAGGGCAGCTTTCGCCTTGAATCGCAGGAGGTCTGAGCTACGCAAGGTCGTGTCCTAAAGAGGGGTCACTGGAGCGTATATGTTGTTGTTCTAGGTCCCGTATGTTAGAAAGTAGTTTTGAAAGTTGTGCTTCCCTTTCCCGCTTAATGTGGGAGCCATGTTTGATTAGCACTCCACGAATGACCGCCTTGTGGGCCTCCCAGACAACTCCGGGATTGCTGTCAGGGGTGTCATTAGTGCGAAAAAGTCTCTGAGTTCCTTGGTGACACCCTCTAGCACCTCAGGAGTCTCCAACAGACTCTCATTAAGGCGCCATCTCCACTCAGAGGCATGGGTCGAGCCTCCCAGGGACAGTTTTAGCGTTACAGGGGCATGGTCAGACCAGGTAATCTGCCCGATGAAAATGTCAAGATCAGAAATAAACAGCCAATGAGAAACCAAAAAAAGATCGATGCGAGAGTACAGTCGGTGGGGAGTCAAGAAAAATGTATAGTCTCATTCACCGACATAGAAGGTGTGCCAGGCATCAAACAGTTGTAGGTCATGTAATCAGTCGTGCTGTACGTTTTCTACAACCGAGAGGAACCGAGGAGGACCCCAAGGAGGTGTCCAAGCAAGGGCCAAGGGGCACATTGCAATCCCCTCCAAGTATGAAGCTTCCTTCCGCAAATTCCATTCGTTTGGAGGGAGTCTTACAAAGAAAAGAGTCTTGGTGTGCATTAGGTGTATATATGATAGCCAACGTTACTCTAGTGCTGCCAATGTGGCCCTTAAGAAACAAGTATCGGCCTCCTGGGTCAGAGCACCTGTCTGACAAGGACCAGGGTAACCTGCTGGAGAGCAGGATAGAGACACCTTTAAATTTAGCGTCTTGATTGGAAGCATGGTATGTACAGGGGAAGAATCTATTCTGCAAGAGAGGTAGATCCCCTGTTCTGAAGTGAGTTTCTTGAACAAATGCTATATCTGTGCGTGAGCATCTAAGGTCATTTAGGAGCATCCTCCTTTTCTCTGGGACATTGAGGCCCTTGGCATTCAGGAAAGTAATAGTCACCTCATCCATTGCGCCCAGTGGGGGAGAAAGGGGGTGGGGGGCTGGAAAAGAGAGAGGGTGAAGCTTAGAGAAAAAATATAAAAAGAAGGGAAAGGGTAGAAAGGTGTGAATAAAAGAAGAAATCTAATTGACCAAAGGAAGACACTCACTACTGAGCCTACCAGGCTCACCTGGGTGCAGGCCTATGGGAAGAGGTTGGAGATAGCTCAGGAGCAGGGCTCTAGGCCAGAGCTCCTCAGTAGTCACATAGACAAGTAAAGCATGCAGCAGTATGTAATATGACACAATTATAATGTGAGCATGAGCTATATTAACGTATAAGATAACAGGTTGTACACTGAACAGCACTACGGATCCCATGAGGGCGCTCATGCAAATATTACATGTAAAGAGGTTCCCAATCCCATGCCCCCCAGACAAACCAGGCGCGTGCCACTGTAAGAAGCAGGGCGCCGATAGATGTCATGGTGGTCGCGGCATCCGGAGCACCCGGGCACACCGGGACCGGGCTATAGCTAGCGTAGTCCCCCCGCCAGTACATCAGGTCCACCACCGTGCAGCAACAGGCCAGGCAGGGTGCACATCAAGGTGTCGGGACTAACGACTGTCTAGTCGCACCAACAAGCATCCATGGGCAACCCAGGCGAGACACCCATCGATCTCAACCCAGCCCCCCCACAGCCACACGCAAATGTGGTCCACAGCCGTACAGCACAGATATGGGGGGGGGGGAGAGCCGGCGAGAGAACTTAGCTCCAGAGGGGGCCCCAGGAGGAACAACATCCCAGCGGAGAAGGGCACCACTTCCGGGCCGCCGGGTCGGGTGTCCCCAACCAGGGTGGGTACCAAGAGTAAAAGCCATACATACAAGTGTGAAACATATAACTGGTGAAAGGGCAGATAAAACAACATAACATATAGCCCTGAAACCTAATTGCTATTATAGGTTAAAGGATATTGCTGTGAATTCAAGAGAGCAACATAGTAATGTAACAAGGGACTGTGGTTCAAATCATAACCAAATAGCGACTATTTATAGCAAGAGGGGCAGATCCCGTCTCTGGGCTGCTCCAGTCCCGGAAGCCCCCTAAGGGGAGACAAGGTCTGGAGGCCCCCAGCCAGGCATCTCCATGTCTCGAGATGGAAAAATTGAGGAACAAGTCCCTCCAAAGTGTAGAGGTGTGCCATCTGTTCAGCTCCATATGGAAGTGCCTACAGGATAGCGTGGTCAGGTTACGGGTAGGAACCGCAACCTGAAGTGGAAAAAAAAATGAAGGAACAAAGCTCTTTAGTATGTCTAAAGCTGCACATCTTGAGGGTGGGTAATGACAGCAAGTTATCTGCATTTCCAGTGGTAACCAGGCTAGTGAAGGGTGTAAATGGAAAGCACTGAGATCCCTAGTATCACAGTGTGTTGCTATATGATCATTGCAGGAAAATGAAAGGACCCAAAAAGGGATTTAGGACTCATGGTTACAAGGACGAGGAGGGTCGCCAGACACACGGCGTCCTCTTGGCGTGTGGGGCGGAACACCAGCGCCATGCAGGTTGGTGGTAGAACGCCTAGTTTATCTCCGCAGGTGCTGTCGCCAGTTCAGTACGGGGCTTGGGTTGGTGCCCAGGAAAGTGAATAAGGCTGGTAGATCATCAGGGTGGATGATTGTGAAGGACGAAGGGCCCTTCCGCACTGTCAGGGAGATGGGGAATCCCCAGCGATATATGTGCATCCTAGTTGCCAAAGTTTGTCTAGCAGGGGGCACATCAGGGTCCTTTGGTGCAGAGTAGCTCTGGAAAGGTCCGGGAGGATTCTAATGGGAGCCCCATCAAAGTCCATGTCTCTGAGTTCCCTGGCCTGGCAAAGGATAAGCAACACCAACACCAGTGCCTCTATGTCCTTTTTTGTGGGCAAGGGCTGAAGCAGGGTCTTGAGATGAGGGTCCCGATAATGAGGTTGTCGATGCACCAGGAGGGCTCAACGGGTGCGAGTTGAGGGGGTCAGGGAACCCCGACATAGATTCTGAGGTCGCCGAGTAGGCGCATAAACAGCTCCGTGTGGCTCAGTCGCCCGGGCTCGAGATGTTAACGGACGTGAACCAGGGAAGTACTGCTGTATTTCAGACCGGGCAGATGCTCTGTGGAGGCTTCTCACTTTCCTGCGCTTGGCTTTGCTCATGCCGGGGGGGAAGACTGCATAGATTTTTGAAAAAATGTGAGGAGATAGCTCGAGCAGCACACGTTCTTACTCCGCCATGTCTAGACTACGCCCCCCGTCAGCCTACCTTTTAGCCCCTTGATCAATCGTTAACACAAGGGATTTACCTCAATTAATATGTAGACCCGAAGCGCTCCAAGATCTGTAGTGCTTCCAAAAGTGAAGGGCCAGGGTTCCATAGAAAGAGAATTAAATCATCTGCATAGAGAGCTACCTTGTCTACAATTGAGCCAACACAAATCCCAGCTATCTTATCGAATGCCCTCAATGCCTGTGTTTCATCACTTGAAAGAAAACGTCATTTACTTTCTAAAATCGGTCAAAATCTAAGGCTAGGTTCATACTTATGGGGTAGGGAAACGCCGCAATCCGTGCACATTTCCCACATCACGTTGCAGTCACACTGCCCTTGCAATCTGCTGCGAGTGTCAATACACAGTAATGACACCTAAAACGCTGTGCGTTTGCCTGCAACTGGTCGCACTGGATCGTATGCTACAAAGCGACCATGTGATCCGGTTCAGTGTGGCTCCAAAAAAGGTGCATGCACTTCTTTGGTGCAATGTGGTGCGATTTTAGCCCATTCAAAATTAATGGGCTCAAATGGTAACACACTGAATCACATGGGAATTGCCCAAGAATGTGGTGGGATTCATGTGCTTTTCACATGCGGTGTACACTGTGAACCAAGCGTTAATATAATAAGGTAGAGCAGACATGTTTCATTACATACAGTAAGCACTAATTGGCGTTGATTTTTTTTAAAGCTGGAGATTGCAAAATCTGGTGCAGCTGTACATAGTAGCCAATCAGCTTCTTACTTCAACTTGCTCGATTAAGCTTTGACAATAAAACCTGGAGGCTGATTGGTTTCTATGCAGAGCTTCACCAGATTTTGCACTCTCCAGTTTTAGTAAATCAACCCCATTGTACATAAAGCATCTACATATGTTATTAAGAATAATTATCAAAATTTCTGCCCGCAAGAAAAAAAAATCAGATAATCAGAGAATTAACTTTTTATTGCATAAGGATCACATTAAAATAGGTGCAACCTTTCGGAGTCGCGCAGGACCCCTTTGTCAGGCATGTGAAGGGGTCCTGCGCGACTCCGAAACGTTGCACCTATTTTAATGTGATCCTTTTACAATAACATTTTCTTCGGACTGCTGTGCAAGATCCATGGTGTGCTGGCGAATATGTATGTATCCGTGATTGATCCAGTGTCCAGCTGGTGATCGCTGCAGCGCCCACAACTGATGTGCCTATATCCAGGAAGGTGTGTGATGGGAATATGAATCAATCGGAGAATTAAGACATGTGAGAGGGGAACTATGGGGTTCTCAGAATTCAATTTGCAAAATTATAACTCATAGCAACCAATCGCGGCCCATCTGTCACTTATCTGACTAAAGCTGGCCACACACATTGCAGTCCGATTGTATAATCTGTTTTAGGCTCTGTTCACACTACAGTAGTGCAATTTCACATGCGAAAATCACATGACAATGGAATTCACGTTTTTTTTTTAATGTTGCCCGTTCACATCATTTACAACTCAGCACAGTGTGATTTTGTAAAAGGGTCCTCTACTACTTTGGTGCAATTTCAGCGCGACTGTGGCCCCATAGAATATGAAAACCACATCCAAGGTGCATCGCATAATCGCACTAAAAATCGGATCATATTTGGATCGCAGTAATATGAACCCAGCCTACAATTTATCAACAATTATACAGTGCAAGAGCCTACTCAACAGAATATAATTTGAATGGATTGTTTGGTAGGCTTGCACACTTTATAGATGCTGGTAAAAGTAGGAAATGATATAAAGATTGTACAATCAGATTGTAATGTGTTGAAGACCTGACCTTTTCTGGCACTTTTTTGTTTTACAAGTATAAGCCCAAGTTCACACTGAGGCCGACTTCAGGGGCGATTTCACAGACATCAGTACGGGTTCCTGCACAGATGTCTATGGAAATCACCTCCCGAAGTCTCCAAAAGTAGTACAGAAACTAGAAAAATATAAATGTACCAAGTCTGACAGGTAAGGGGAGATAGTGGGAGAGGGGGAACCACCCGGAAAGAGGGGGAAGGGAAAATCCCAGCAGACGAGGAGAGTGGGAATTTTAAATGTACCTAAAATACGGGAAAAAAATGGCTAAAAGGTATATAAGTTTTATTAAATAATTAACAAAAAATGGTAAAAACAAACACTTGAGTATAACATGTCAAAAGTGTTACATGTTGCATTACATATCCTGCTGTTGGATGGATCGACGCGTTTTGCTCACAACAAAAGCTTCTTCTTCCACAAGGCCCCTCCTCTCTCTGCTCATTGGCTAACTAACTTTGATTGACAGCAGTGGGAGCCAATGGCGCCGTGGCTGTGTCTCGGCCAAACAGGAGGGAGAGTCCTGGACGGCTGAAGGAATTGTGCACATCGCTGGATCGAGAGGGGGTTTAGGTAAGCATTAGGGGGGGCTGAGGTGGGGGAGAATGCATTAAGATAAAAACCTTCTACCTTTAGAACCACTTTAATTCATTTCAATGGCCAGAATAAATTATTATTCTGTCCATATAAATGAATAACGCCCAAGTGTTTGATGCGTCTAAACGTGTCTAGATGCCTTCGTGGGGAGGTACAGCATGGTGCGGCATCAGTAAGCACTTCTGAGACCAGTTGCAGAAAACAGAACTTGTATTAATGTTAAAGTTCAGCAATTATTAACAAGCCCGGCAGGAAGATGCCCGAATGGGAACACTCACGGAATGCAACAGCGGTGTGTAGCAGAGCTGGTCTTGGGTATGCCGACAGCATCTTTTCTGAGGGGCCTGGCTGGTCCATGCCCAAATGGGGACGTATCCAGGAAGGATGGTGTGTCTCTATCCTTTCAATATATATCTGGAACCTCTCTTTGCCACTAATCAGCTGTCCCGGATATTGAGGGACTGTCCCTGATTTGGAACAATGTCTCTCTTTCCTCCTCATTTGTCCCTTATTTTGGTCTGATCTATATAGTTGCATATAAAATGCACTTTTTATCTTTCAAAAAGTGTTTCCCAGTGCTAAACCTTTCATCCATTTTCTAAATTTCTACATTTGTAAATTACAAAAGCCAGTAAAAAATGAATAGTGGCGGTAAAAAAAGCACTTGTGGGTTTAACTAATAATATTTTTGTATAATTATCCTTTAAAGGGGCGTGGCAGGGTGTGGGTGCTATGCCTACATACTTTTAATAAGAGGAAAACAGGTGCCACACTAAGTGCAGTATATCTGGATAAACGTTTAATAGACCAAATAGAAAGGTACTCACAAACGATGATATAAAAACAGCATATCAGTAGTAAAGGAAATGGTAATCCCAGTGTCCAAATTCAGGATGGCACAAGCGGTCTCAAAGCATCGGGCTGTAACGAGTGGAGGATCGATACTTCCCATCTACTGGGGACACAGCGCTGGCCGCTCTGACGTCACTTCCCGGGATACGTACTGGCGCCGGCGACGCGTTGTCGGAGCATGCGCTCCTTCCTCAGGCCTCTCCTGAGGAAGGAGCGCATGCTCCGACAACGCGTCGCCGGCGCCAGTACGTATCCCGGAAGTGACGTCAGAGCAGCCAGCGCTGTGTCCCCAGTAGATGGGAAGTATCGATCCTCCACTCGTTACAGCCCGATGCTTTGAGACCGCTTGTGCCATCCTGAATTTGGACACTGGGATTACCATTTCCTTTACTACTGATATGCTGTTTTTATATCATCGTTTGTGAGTACCTTTCTATTTGGTCTATTAAACGTTTATCCAGATATACTGCACTTAGTGTGGCGCCTGTTTTCCTCTTACAGCTCGCCACAAGTCCCTTCTACTTGTTTACAGAGCAGCCTGCGGAGTGTAGCATATGGAGATGTATGTACATGGACTTTTTATATGGACTCTTCCAATTCAATTCAATATCTTTAGGCTACTGTGTCAATTTAAGTAGCACATGTCTGTATTGGAGCTTGTGGAAGTTTTTGGACACTCATTTCCCCAGCTGTGCGCCAGGTTTACCCCCCCTTACATACTTTTAATAGGTGTCCCTCGTTCCCATCTCCAAAAGTTGGGAGGTATGATTCGCTGTCCCTGTCAGACTGGTGACCTGTCCATATACTACCCACACGTGAAATGCGCACCAAGCCTGGGAACCAATAGCCTCTGCCTGACCCAAGATGGCTGCCAAAGTTACATGGGGCCGCAGCGTCCAATTGGATAAGCTCCCCAGTGACCAGTGACACAGAAAACCATAGATGAACCTTGTTCTTCTTGACTTCCCCTCTAACTGCAGTGGTGCTGCGGGCGAGCAACACCTACAGTGGATAAAATAGACTGCATCTGCCTACAGGTTTACACGCATTAAGCGGTTTTTCTGACAAAATGCTGCTGCCAGGAGGAAAGGTGTTTTGGAGAGCTGGGCAAACACCTGTGTGCATGAGGCCTAATGGGATTTGAAGGGGATGAGGGGGGGAGGGCATGGCAGGTGATTGGCAGCCTCAGCTGTGCATGTTTCCCTATGATCTGTGTGGAAAGGGGTGTGTGCTTTCCCTCCACTCAGGTCCCAGGTTACACTCATCTCTGTGCTGTATGCTGTATAGTATGTGATGTCAGATCCCTGCCCCCTGCCTGCTAGAACTCAGAAATGCTGTGTAAATTCTGTGTTGTAGAAGGCTGTAGAGGAGAGACGGCTGCAGGTAAACAGGTACAACTTGTATAGGAGGACTTGCTTCATCTGTGTATAATCTGAGGCCGGTCACTTCACTGGGTATATGTGAGGATTTACAACCAGTTCAAGCACAATGCTACACACAGATGTGACCCATCTGTGCATTGTGGTATGCTGTGTTGTCTGTTAACCACTTCATGACCACGCTATAGCCGAAAGATGGCTACAGCACGGGCCTAAAATGCCAGGAAGATTTTCTTAGATGTCGTCCCGTTCTCGCGCTGGGACTCGGCTGATCACAGATTGGAGTAAAGGGCCGATCACGGGCCTTTACCATGTGATCAGCTGTCAGCCAATGATGTAAACAGAAGCCGGTTATCTGCTTTTATTTTCCTGATGCTGACAGCGTAAAGAGAAAAAAATAAAGCCGATCACTGCCTTCTGTAAGAGGGACATCAATCCCACACTGTCCCCACCAATGCTGCTAACCAGTGCCACCTACCAGTGCCCACCAGTGCCACCTACCAGTGCCCATCAGTACTGATAATCAGTGCCCATCAGTGCACCCTATCAGTGCTCATCAGTGCTGCCAATCAGTTCCTCATCAGTGCCAGCTATCAGTGCTGCCTATCAGTGCCACCTCTAAGTCTCCTTCAGTGCCGCCTATCAATGCCACCTATCAGTGCCACCTTTTAGTGCAGCCTCGTCAGTGCCTCCTAAACAGTGCCCACCAGTGCCGCCTCATCAGTGCTCATCAGTGCCTTCTATCAGTGCCCATCAGTGCTACCTATAAGTGCCCATCAGTGTCCAAGCAGTGCAGCCTATCAGTGCCCATCATTGCAGCCTCATTACCACACATCAGTGAAGGAGAAATATTACCTGTTTGGAAAATTTTATAACAAACTATGAAAACTGTTTTTCCATCCTTTATTTTGTTTATTTAGCAAAAAATGTTTTTACAAAAACCCCAGTGGTGATAAAATACCACCAAAAGAAAGCTCTATTTATGCAAAAAAAATTATAAACATTTTATGAGTATAGTGTGGAACATCTTAAATCCCATGGATTGCAAGATGAAAAACAACATGGGTTTACTTCAGGGAGATCATGTCAAACAAATCTTATAGATTTTTTTGACTGGGTGACTAAAATAATAGACGGTGGAGGTGCAGTAGACATTGCATATCTAGATTTTAGTAAAGCTTTTGACACTGTCCCACATAGAAGACTTATCAATAAACTGCAGTCATTGAGCATGGACTCCCATATTGTTGAGTGGATTAGGCAGTGGCTGAGTGACAGACAACAGAGGGTTGTAGTCAATGGAGAACATTCAGAACAAGGTCATGTTACCAGTGGGGTACCTCAGGGATCTGTACTGGGACCAATTTTGTTTAATATCTTCATAAGTGATATTGCAAAAGGCCTCGATGGTAAGGTTTGTCTTTTTGCTGATGACACAAAGATATGTAACAGGGTTGATGTTCCTGGAGGGAAACGCCAAATGGAAAAGGATTTAGGAAAACTAGAAGAATGGTCAGAACTCTGGCAACTGAAATTTAATGTGGATAAGTGCAAGATAATGCACCTGGGACGTAAAAACCCAAGGGCAGAATATAGAATATTTGACACAGTCCTGACCTCAGTATCTGAGGAAAGGGATTTAGGAGTAATTATTTCAGAAGACTTAAAGGTGGGAAGACAATGTAATAGAGCAGCACGAAATGCCAGCAGAATGCTTGGATGTATAGGGAGAGGTATAAGCAGTAGAAAGAGAGAAGTGCTTATGCCGCTGTACAGAACACTGGTGAGACCTCACTTGGAGTATTGTGCGCAGTACTGGAGGCCATATCTCCAGAAGGATATAGATACTCTAGAGAGAGCTCAGAGAAGAGCTACTAAACTAGTACATGGATTGCAGGAAA
This sequence comes from Pelophylax lessonae, assembly GCF_965119305.1. NCBI lineage: Eukaryota > Metazoa > Chordata > Amphibia > Anura > Ranidae > Pelophylax > Pelophylax lessonae. The sequence goes on from NC_138774.1 coordinate 76,706,140, forward strand.
AAACTTACCAGGAAAGGTTAAAGGACCTTAACATGTATAGCTTGGAAGAAAGAAGAGACAGAGGGGATATGATAGAAACTTTTAAATACATAAAGGGAATCAACTCGGTAAAGGAGGAGAGCATATTTAAAAGAAGAAAAACTACCACAAGAGGACACAGTTTTAAATTAGAGGGGCAAAGGTTTAAAAGTAATATGAGGAAGTATTACTTTACTGAGAGAGTAGTGGATGCATGGAATAACCTTCCTGCAGAAGTGGTAGCTGCAAATACAGTGAAGGAGTTTAAGCATGCATGGGATAGGCATAAGGCTATCCTTCATATAAGATAGGGCCAGGGACTATTCATAGGATTCAGATATATTGGGCAGACTAGATGGGCCAAATGGTTCTCATCTGCCGACACATTCTATGTTTCTATGTTTCTATGTGTGGCATGACCGCGCAATTGTCATTCAAAGTGTGACAGCGCTGAAAGCTGAAAATTGGCCTGGGCAGGAAGGGGGTAAAAGTACCCAGTAAGCAAGTGGTTAAAGTATGCATTGTCAGCCAGTTCCCATAGCATGTTACCTAACAAGTATGATCATATTTGAAAAATCCCAGTTAAATCTTCCAGGGGACCAAGTGCATGTAGCACCTTTTTGTGCATTAGGCAGCCCCTTCCAGTAAGTGTGTTACCTTAGCACAAGGCACGTATACACGCGACATAATGAGTGTGTGCTACCGCAGCACAACTGTGAAAATCCCAAAAATCCTAGTACAAAAGTTTACTCCAGTAGAGTGTCTTGAGGTCCTGATTCACACCTTTGCATTGCAGTAAGGCAAAAATTGTACGAAACACAGTGCGTTGTGGTGCCATTATTTTGAACAGCACTCTAACTGACCTATATTTAGAGTACCACAATGCATCCCCATGCAGGCATTCCAATTCATGTCAATTGGGGCGCAACAGATGCACGGACACAGCCACTGCTCCTAATTTAACATCCATGCAAGTGCATAGCGTTTAATGCAGACAGTGTACTTTAGGGGCTGTGCGCCCATATGGATGTCAAATTGGGAGCAGTGGCTGTGTCCGTGCAGCCCTTGCGCCCCAATTTACATGAATTGGAATGCCTGCATGGGGATGCATCCAACATCTGTGCAGGCAAACACAGCTCTAGCAGGGGAGTAGGCTGTAGTATGCCCGTGTGAATGAGGCTTTGAAGGGGGTGCATTGTGGTAAACTAAATGTATGTCAATTAAAGTGCTGTTCAAAATAATGGCACCACAACGACATCCCCATGCACGTTAACATGGCCTTTGTACAGGTGTACACTGTTGTACAAGGCCTGAAGCCCAACTCCAGGAACTTTTAAAATCCACCTTTGCAGTGGGCCTCTCCCCCGGTACTGCTTTGGCTATGTCTAGGGGTGCATGACTAGGGTGTAAATGCTTCCTTTATTCCTAACCCCAGATGGGTCCCTCCACGCTGCACCCCATGCCCTACAACTGCCTCCAAACACCTCAGTGTACAATACAGGGTTAATCTCCCTGTATTGTATGTGATGACACAGAGGCTCCTCCCACAGACCAGAGCTTCAGGTACAGGAGGAGAGTGCTGGAGCTGACCAGAGCAGGGGTGTAAGGGTTCCATCACACTTGCAATGGATTGTGGTGCCTTTTGAAGAGTTATCCATGTTTGATGTGGTGCCCTTTGTCAAACTCTGCACCACAAGGTAAAAATGCTATGGCCGCGGCATTTGTACAGTACTGCCCAGCTGTATTATGACAGTTGGGGTTGGTGGGATATGACAGTTGGGGTGGGTGGGATATGACAGTTGGGGTGTGTGGGATATGACAGTTGGGGTGGGTGGGTCACCCTAGAGCCCTAAGATAAGTAATCCTGCCTGGGGGGGGGGGGGGGTGGGCATTGCAAGGGTGACTTTTTTAAATTCCTGGAGTTGGGCTTTAATAATGAAATCACACATGTCTCTAAACATATGTAGCATCTTCCTAGGTAGGTGCTAGGATTAGATAGATAGATTTAGCGTTGGTTCACTGTATTTTTGTGGAGCTGTATTTTGATAGGTAAACTGATGTGTCTCACTGTAATCAGTGAGGCTGTAATTGGTTTGACATACCTCCCAACTGTCCTGGATTCAACGGGACCATCCCGGGATTTGATGCAAGTTCTGGCGAATCAAGGCTGAGTCCCGGAGTGAAGCTCAACTAAGGGTAAGTTGTAGGTGCTCTTTTGCAGCAGCCCCACTCTTTCATGCATTCTTGGGGGAGGATTTGTGTGGAAGAGAGCTCTGTACTGGAATGGGGGAAGGGGGGTGAGCTCTGTACTGGGGGAGAACTTGGGAGTACACAGCCGACCCTTCAACCCTGCAATCAGTATGTAGCGCACCTCTCAACCCTGCACTCAGTACATAGCGCACGCCTCAACCCTGAAGTCAGTACGTATCGCACCCTTCAACCCTGTACTCAGTTCGTATTGCACCCTTCAACCCTGCATTTAGTACATATCGCACCCTTTAACCCTGCACTCAGTACGTATTGCACGCCTCAACCCTGCACTCATTATGTCGCACACGTCTTAACCCTGCACTTATTATGTAGCGCACGTCTTAACCCTGCACTCAGTATGTAGCACACGCCTAAACCTTGCACTCAGTATGTAGCAAACGCCTCAATCCTGCACTCAGTATGTAGCGCACGCCTCAATCCTGCACTCAGTATGTAGCGCGCGCATCAACCCTGCACTCAGTATATAGCGCACCCCTCAACCCTGCATTCTGTACATAGCACATCCCTCAACCCTGCATTTTTTATGTAGCGCACCCCTTAACCCTGCACTCAGTACTCAGTGCACTCCTCAACCCTGCAGTTTGTACACAGTGCCCCCCTCACCCATAAGCATAGCTCACAACTGTCCCTGATTTCAAGGGACAGTCCCTGATTTGGAACAATGTTCCCCTTTCCCTCTTTCCTTCTTATTTGTCCCTTATTTTGGTCTGATCTATATAGTTGCATATAAAATGCATTTTTCATCTTTCAAACAGTGTGTCCCAGTGCTAAATCTTTCATCCAATTCTAAATCGCTGCATTTGTAAATTTCAAAAGCCAATATAAAGGAATAGTAGTGGTTAAAAAAAAGGGATTGTGGGTTTAACTGATCTTTTTTTTTGTATAATTCTCTTTTAAGGGGTGTAGCAGGTGTCCTATATGCCTACATACTTTTGCTAATAGGCATCCCTCGTTCCCATCTCAAAAAGTTGTGAGGAATGCCCATAAGCCCCTCACACTGCTAAGAGTTTTGCCACACCCAAATTTTGCCACAACGCACTACATGCGCATCAGGTCACTTCCTCCTGCAAGTGTCCCTCATCAGGGATGTCTTTAATATTGTTTGGACTCTGGGCAAACATTTTCTTGGGCCCTCCCGAATCCACTTATAAACTATTTGCGGGCACAAGGGGCAGCTGCTTTGTGCCCCACAACAATAACTGGGCCTGGGGCAGTCCTATCCCTCATTCTGAAGATCAAAAGTTAGGAGGTATGGTTTAACCACTTTACCGCTGCTCACTAGAGCTGTACTGCGGCAAAGTGGCTCGATAACGTCTGGCGACGTAGACCTACGTCACCAGACATTCCCCTCTCTCGGCGGCGCGCGCATGCCGCCGGAGGCTCGCTCCCGCTGTATTCAGTCACAGCGGGAGTCGGGCCAGGGGAGGAGCGGCGGTGATCACCGCCGCTCTTCCCCGATCGTCGGGGAATCGAGTGTGGAGATCCGCCCGCTTGTGTAAACAGAGCGGGCGGATCTCCTAAGTGACAGGCAGGGTCAGATTGCAGGGTTCAGCATAGCTGAACCTGCGATCTGTCCTTGTGTCACTCAGTCACCTCCCCCCACACACGTCAGTAAGCACCAGGCATACATTAACCCCTTGATCACCAATAAAAATTAACCCCTTCCCTGCCAGTGTCATTTTTACAGTAACAGTGCATATTTATAGTACTGATTACTGTAGTAATGTCACTGGTAACCCCAAAAGTGTAAAAAATGTCAGTCAAGGGTCCGATCTGTCCGCCGCAATGTCGCAGTCCCGCAAAAAAAATCGCAGATCGCCGCCATTACTCGTTAAAAAAAAAACACCAAAAACGACAGAAATCTTTCCCTTAGTTAGTAAACGCAATAACTTTTGCGCAAACCAATCAAAATACGCTTATTGCGATTTTTTTTACCAAAAATATGTAGCAGAAAACAAATTGGCCTAAAATGATAAAAAATTTAGATTTTTACATTTTTTTGGGGGGGAATTTCATATAAAAAAATTTGAAAAATATTGTTATTTTTTCAAAATTTACGCTCTTTTTTTGTTTATAGCGCAAAAAGTAAAAATCGCATAGGTGATCAAATACCACCAAAATAAAGCTCTATTTGTGGGAAAAAAAGGACGTAAATTTTGTTTGGGTACAGCGTTGCATGACCGCGCAATTGTCAGTTAAAGTCGCACAGTGCCGATTTGCAAAAAGTGGCCCAGACGCAAGACAGCAAAATCCTCCGGTGGTAAAGTGGTTAATAAGGTAAATTTAGTTTTCTTACAGTAATCAGTGCAGCTGCATTCTGCAAGTCAGGTCTGCTCAGTGTGCTCAGCTGCTGTTAGTCTGATAGCTCCCTCTGCATCCATAGAGTTTGAGAAGTTTCTGGATGATAGGTGTGGAGCTATGCAGATGGCAGCATGAATATTGATACAGCTTTCGCCTATCCCAGAGAGGCAGGCTCTGAAGGTATACAGGAGACTGTATATATTCTGTGAGCACCCTGAGCTCTGGGTCTTTTTCCAGGAGAAGATTAATCCAGTCTGGAGGGCATGCTGCCCTTCCAGGCAATGCTACTGTATTTCTGCTGTCGTGAAGCCTCAGGTGGGCAACCTAAGGGCCTGGGATGCTAAGACCATGGGGGAGCTGACTGTGGGGGCTGTTTGCTGAATATCTAGTCTGGTGCCACTAGAGGGTTTGAACTTAGAGGGAGGCAACTAGCTATCCTTGGGCCTTGTGAGTACAGACTGCTGAGAGATCTTAGAAACTTTTGGGCTGCTGCCCCTCCTCCCACTGGTATAGAGAGTCAGCTGTGGGTCTAGTTAAAGGGGACACCAGCTGGTGTTCTGAAGAGCTTTGTCCATCTAAACCTCTGGTTAAAGGGATTCTGTTCAAAGACTACTACTACTACCTTAAAGTTGAAGTCTACTGTTTGCTACAAGCACGGACTTGCCTAATGAATGCAGATACAGAATGCTTAGGACGCTGTTCACACCTGATCGCGGGCAGATTTGCTGCAATTCCGCCTGCAATTTTATATTGCTGTAAAATGTGAGATGGGTTTGTGATGCCATTACATCCTAATAGCACCCCAATTGCACCATGATTTTGCCGCACTGTCACAAACGCAACGCAATTCGCACACTGCTTGTTGCTCAAAAAAAACATGATTTACTTTGGAGCGACAGCGGCTCGCATTGCAATTTGTTGTGATTGCAGCACGATATACTGCATGCGGTCGCAGCAAAATCGCGGTGCGATTGGAGTGTCATTAAGAAGTAATAGCATTGCAAACATGTCCCACATTTTGCAGCGAATTGCGGGCGGAATTGCAGTGATTCCACCCGCGATCAGGTGTGCACGGAGCCTAAAGCTGAAGTGATCTCCACTTTGGGTACCGTGCTTAGCTGCTCCTCTGCTGCATTGTGGACACAGGAGGTTGCTTAACCAGTTCTCAACCACCTACCGCCTTTTTACTGCGGCAGGGTGGCTCGTACAGAAAGAACAACGTAGCCCTACAACAGCCGACCGTCCTTCTCTCTCAGCGGGGAACGATCGAGAGTGTCAGGCGGCAATCGGAGCCACCTGACACATGCATCAGCTTCCCCGCTGACGATCGGGGGCGGGAGCGTGCCGCTGCCGGCGCACACTCGCCCCCCCAGTTCCTCTAAGGCGAACGACGTAGGGCTACGTTGTTCTGTCTGTACGAGCCACCCTTCTCCCTGGGATAATCACAGAGCTCATGTGATCCTGCTATATATCTCAGAAGTCACGCCCCCCACAGTTAGAATCACTCCCCTAGGGTCACATTTAACCCCTTGATCGCATATACTATTAACCCCTACCCTGCCAGTGTCATTATTACAGTAACAGTGCATATTTTTAGCACTGATTACTGTAGTAATGTAGTAATGTCACTGGTACCCCCAAAAGTGTCAAAAATGTCAGTCAAGGGTCCGATCTGTCCGCCGCAATGTCGCAGTCCCACAAAAAATCACAGATCGCCGCCATTACTAGAAAAAAATAAAAACAATAAAAAATGACATAAATCTTTCCCGTAGTTAGTAGACGCGATAACTTTTGTGCAAACTAATCAAAATACGCTTATTTTTTTTTTTTACCAAAAATATGTAGCAGAAAACAAATTGGCCTAAAATGTTAAAAAATTGAGATTTTTACATTTTTTTTTTGGGAATGTTATATAGCGGAAAGTGAAAAATATTGTTTTTATTTTTTTTCAAAGTTGTTGCTTTTTTTTGTTTATAACACAAAAAATAAAAATCGCACAGGTGATCAATTACCACTAAAAGAAAGCTCTATTTGTAGGAAAAAAAGGACGTACATTTTGTTTGGGTACAGCGTTGCACAACTGCGCAGTTGTCCGTTAAAGTAATGCAGTGCCAAATCGCAAAATAGGCCTGGTCATTAAGGGGGCAAATCCTTCCGGTCTAGAGCTGGTTAATCAGCATGGGCACCATTTAGCCCCTGTTCACACTGATGCAGAGCGGATTGGGTACGAATTTACAGCGGTACACGGTGTTTTGTATTTTTATTTAAATTTTGCTTAGCATGTGCAGATTCCATGCGAATTTGTGAGAGGAGTGGTCACATCTGCAAATTTATTTTCTATAAAATCTAGGGGAAAAAATGACTTGCAGTGATGTGAACACTGGACTGCGAATTCAATCCGGTCCCATAGAAGTCTATAGAGCTGAAATTCGCACCACACCACATTAAATTCGCACAGGACCCTTTTTTGAACCTGATTGAATTTACATTGCATATATGTGAACAGCCTTCATTGGAAATAATGCTTCTTTACATGACATGCGACTCTATGCTTTTCGGATTACATCTGATCCACATAGAATTTGCATAAGTGTGATCTGGGGCTAGGGGAAAACTTTGCATTTTCCCAATTAATGCAAAGCAGTCTCTGATTGGATGGGTTGGGAAGGCAGGGTGGTGATGTCATGTTCTCTACTTTTCCACTCATTGGGAAAATGCAAAGTGTTCTCTGAATGGCACCCGAGCATTCACAGTAGCTGTACTATATGAATGAAACACAATCTACGAATGGAGGATGAGTGTGCGTCCACCTCCTTCATTCATAGATATCAAGTTTCATCCACAGAAGTGATAGTATGGCTTTTGTGAATGGAGGAGGTGGATAGAAAGGGTGGGTATAGTTGGGCACTCTTGATGAGTTCCTTTCACAGGTCTGTCAGCTATATTAACCCCTGGTGCACTGGTGGATTACGACGACAATGGTGAGGGGTGAGGTGGGGGTGGGGGTGGGGGGATTGTCAGAGAAGGAAGATTTCAAATATGTCAACAGCACAAGGGATACATCACACTGACTGTAAGTTTTAATGTCCCTTGTGCTCATTTTTTTATTATACAATTTAATTGTCCATTTTTTATTGTTGGCCGAATGGTACAAAAAATACAGTTAAAATCTTAGGAAATTCAATTGAAAAAGGGCACTGTAATGTATGTAGGCATCTTTACAATCATCTTTGACCTAAGGCTCCATCCATTCACACCTGAGCGTATCTTTTTCAGGCATTTTTTCGGGGAGTTTTTCAGGCCTTTTTTTCAGGCGTTTTTTGAAGGTGTTTGGAGCCAGGCATTGACATCTAACAAAAACGCTTGTAATCTACCAAATAAGAAGCTCGTGTCATTTTTTGAGCTTCAGGCGCCATAACGCTCATATATGAACGGGGCCATTGAAATGAATGGGATTTTGCTTGTTGGGCGTTTTGAGATTTCAGAGATGAGCGTTTTACAAGCTGAAAAACACTCAGGTGTGAACAGGCCTTATGGAAAAGGGAAGGCTGTCCACAAGGTTTAGGTGTGTCTATGGGAATGTTGACCATTCTTCCAGAAGCGCCAGGCAAGTCAAGTTCCTCCAACTCAAGCTTGCTCATCCATGCCTTTATGCACCTTGCTTTGTGAACTGGTCCAAATCTTTCGGCAGAGGGGGGATTATGGTGTGAGGTTGTTTTTCTGGGGTTGTGCCTGGGCCATTAGTTCCAGTGGAGGAAGCTCCTAAGGCGTCAGCATACCAAGACATTTTGGACAATTTCATGCTCCCAACTTTATGGGAACATTTTGGGGATAGCCCCTTTCTGTTCCAATATTACTGCGCACCAGTGCACAAAGCAAGGCCTATAAAACTTGGGGTGGGGGGAACTTGACTGGCCTGCACAAAGTGCAAATGCTTTTTTGGAAGAATGGTCAATCATTCCCAACAATGTTTAGGTAGGTGATACGTGTCAAAGTAACATCCACATGGTGCTATAGTCAAGAACCAGTGGACAGCAGCTCTTGAAGCTTCTCCTTAGCAAAAACGAATACAGTTGTTTATTTTACATAGGGTATACTATAACCCTTAAAAACTACACTCCAGGGAGAAAATCAACTTGCCTTGTTGCCCCATGTACTCTAGTGCTGTCAGCACATGAATTCATATACACTGGAGGCATGGGCATCCGCAGGTAGGGGCGGGGGGGGGCAAATGCCCCCCCCCCCCTTGGAATCTCAACTTCCCATTTAAGTGGTTGTTAAGCCACTTTATACCATCCTGTCTTTTCTGTTTAATTATCATGTGTGCCTGTGTGTCTGTGTTTTAAAAAAATAAGCTGTTCTTTACCAGTTTTCAGAGGGCCGAGCCCAGCTCACGTGACCCGTCGGCTCTCTCCTCTCTTCGGCTGACAGCTGCCTGCAGCGGGCGGGGCCAAGGATTCCTCACTGATGTCAGTTGGGAGGGGAGGAGGGGAAGAGGAGAGGAGGAGAGAGGTGGCGGGTCACGTGATCGGCGAGTGGCACTCTATACTTGTAAAGAATGGCTTAATTTTATAAAAAACAGATACAGGGACACACAGGATTATTAAACAGACTGTAGACAGAACATGAAACTTTAAATGAAACTACAGCAGAAGGAGCGGAGGGGGGCGGGCACTGACACAAGAGCAGACATGGAGGGAGGGGGGGGGGAGAGAGGACAGAGGAGGACAGGAGGGCTGCGGATGATGGAGGCACGTAAACTGACCACAGTGTCAGTGCTCAGCAGCCATGGTATACCGTGGTCAGTTTACAGAGGGGAGGACATAGCCAGGCAGGATCATCCAGGTATTTTAGGTGATAGAAGTGGCCAAATTACACAGCAAAGCACTGTGCTGTATAACATGCTTTAAGGGAATATTCTCAAAATAAGTATAATGACTAAGCCCCTCCCCTTAATGACATTGTTGAAAAGGGGCAGAGCATGGGTGACCTTAAAATGATGCCCCCCCTGAAAAAAGTTCATGACCATGACTGGAGGTGCCCTAAATTATTCTGATATAGGTCAGCTGTCTTTCAAACTATTCAGGACTTGCACCATCAACTGCTGTTTGACCCTAAGATTGCCCCCCCTGAGCATTTTCCCTGAGGATGTGGTACCAGTATTATCTTAAATTACTGCTGGTGTGTTTATTGTTTCTTGCACATAAACCTATTGCTCAGCTCTGGCTATCTCCTGGTCCTCCCACCTTTCTACAATGACGTAACACAGTTAATGCTATTTTAGAGAGGGAAAAACTAAGATATCAATATAGGGGTTGTAACAAGAAGTATTAAAAAAAATCTGGTCCCACTGGCTATCATCCCCTTCATTGGACTGCTCTTCCACCTCCTCTCCAGACTTGTTTACCTGAATAATCCTTTATCTGTACTGCTGGGGAGAACTGTCTAACAAAAGTTAGTACACCCCTCACATTTTTGTAAATATTTTATTATAGCTTTTTATGTGACAACACTGAAGAAATGATACTTTGTTACAATGTAAAGTAGTACAGCTTGTATAACAGTGTAAATTTGCTGTCCCCTCAAAATAACTCAACACACAGCCATTAACCACTTTACCACCGGAGGATTTTCCTGCTTTACGTCCAGGCCACTTTTTGCAACTTGGCACTGCGCGACTTTAACTGACAATTGCGCGGTCATGCAACCCTGTAACCAAACGAAATTTACGTCCTTTTTTTCCCACAAACAGAAACTTCCTTTTGGTGGTATTTGATCACCTCTGCGCTTTTCATTTTTTTGCGATATTAATAAAAAAAGAGTAAAAATTTTGCGAAAAAATTGACATTTTCTACTTTGACAGTTAAAAAATATCCAATATATTCAATTTTTGTCATATATTTAGGCCAAACTGTATTTAGCCACATGTCTTTGACAAAAAAATCCTAAATGAGCGTATTTTTAACCGCTTTAAGAACGGTAGATTTTACCCCATTCCTGACCAGGCTATATTTTGCGATTCGGCACTGCGTTACTTTAACGGTCATGCGACGCTGTACCCAAATGATATATAAGGCCTTTTTTTCCCCCACAAATAGAGCTTTCTTTTGGTGGTATTTGATCACCTGTGCGATTTTTAATTTTTGAAAAAAAGAGCGACACTTTTGAAAAAAAAAACAATATTTTTTACATTCTGATATATAACATTCCCCAAAAAAATTTAAAATCAAAATTTTTTAACATTTTAGCCAATTTGTTTTCTGCTACTTATTTTTGGTAAAAAAAATCACAATAAGGGTATTTTGATTGGTTTGCACAAAAGTTATCGCGTTTACTAACTACGGGAAAGATTTGTCATTTATATTGTTTATTTTTTTACTAGTAATGGCGGCAATCTGCGATTTTGTTTGCGGGACTGCGACATTGCGGCGGACAGATCGGACCCCTAACTGACATTTTTTACACTTTTGGGGGTACCAGTGACATAACTACAGTAATCAGTGCTATAAATATGCACTGTTACTGTAATAAGGCAGGGAAGGGGTTAACTTTATTGGTGATCAAGGGGTTAAATGTATGCCTCATGCTTACTGATGTGTGGGGGGGAGGGGATTGTGTGACAAAGACACAGATCGCAGGTTCAGCTATGCTGAATCCTGTAATCTGTGACTGTCTGTCACATAGGAGATCCGCCCGCTTGGTTTACACTAGTAGGCGGATTTCCACACTCGATCCCAGACGATCGAGGAAGAGCGGCGGTGATCACCGCCTCTCCTCCCCTGGCCCGACTCCCGCTGTGACTGAATACAGTGGGAGCGGTATCGCTGGACGATAACGAGCCACTTTGCCGCAGTACCCTCAACGTGAGTGGTCGGCAAGTGGTTAATGTCTAAACCGCTGGCAACAAAAGTAACTACGCCCCTAAGTGAAAATGTCCAAATTGGGCCCCAAGTGTCAATATTTTGTGTGGCCACCATTATTTTCCAGCACTGCCTTAACCCTCTTGGGCATGGAGTTCACCAGAGCTTCGCAGGTTGCCACTGGAGTCCTCTTCCACTTCTCCACGACGACATCACAGAGCTGGTGGATGTTAGAGACCTTGCGCTCCTCCACATTCTGTTTGAAGATGCCCCACAGATGCTCAATATGGTTTAGGTCTGGAGACATGCTTGGTCAGTTCATCACCTTTACCCTCAGCTTCTTTAGCAAGACACACTTGCCTACAGTCAAGCATGGTGGTGGGAGTATCATGGTCTGGGGCTGCCTGCACTGGGGAGCTACAGTTCATTGAGGGAACCATGAATGCTAATATGTACTGTGACATACTGAAACAGAGCATGATCCCCTCCCTTCGGAGACTGGGCCGCATGATAACGACCCCAAACACACCTTTGTGTGTGGATTGATTGCACCAGCACTTTATTATTATTAAAGTAGCACAATTCACATGCTTTTGGCGCTGCATTGATTTTTTGTGTATATATTATGAGATGGCCGTTTACCAGAGGAAATGAGCGTAGTATGATGGAATATCCTTCCATCCTTCCATAGTGTAAAACCGTAAATCATTTATTAAAGATAAAAGATACCAACTACTTACATAGAGGCAGTTAAAACAAGCATCTTTGCAATGTATAAGCATACCGGGATTCAAGCCGACAGCCTCATGCGGTCGGTGAGCGTGGTAACGTTGCGAGCATGGACTCAACCCGCCCAGCCATCTCATATTATATGGTGGAGGCGCACCTGGGTGTTTGTGTTGAATACCTAATCGATCACATTTTCCTTGGAGTGATCTACTAGTTTGATGATTGGTCGATATCACTTCTAATTGGACTATAATATTTATGGGACTTTTTTTCTTTGTCATTTTAGCACAGCAATTTTCTATATGTTTGTGCAAATTGTAGGCACAGTTTCCTGTTCTTAGCTGACAGGAGTGGCACCCGGTGTGGTCTAATGCTGCTGTAGCCCATCTGCTTCAAAGTTCGATGTGTTGAGCATTCAGAGATGGCATTCTGCACACTTTGACTGTAACGAGTGGTTATTTGAGTTACAGTTGCCTTTCAGTCATCTCAAACCAGTCTGTTTGGTACCAAGAACCATGCCACGTTCAAAGTCACTTAAATCCCATTTGTTCCCCATTGTGAAGCTTGGTTTGAAGATGCCTAAATGCATTAAGTTGCTGATGTGATTGGCTGATTAGCAATTTGTGTTACCAAGCAATTAATCAGGTGTACCCAATAAAGTGGACGATAAGTGTGTGTGTGCATATGCGGCGAGCCAGAACCGCAGGGGTGACACGTGAGGTGCACGGTGGGCCGATGATAGACAGCAGTAATACAGTTCATCGGTTTACTCACGGTTAGCAGAAAGCCTCCCTGGGCTGGTCGCACAGTGAAGAGGAAGACAGCACGAAATCCTCCGGGGCACGGTCTGTGATAGGGAAACGCCAGCCAAGATGGTGGTTGAGGTGCCCGTGATGACAGGGGTGTTTAGAGTGCTTGTGGTGGCTGGGTCCCTTGATGGTATTTGTCGTGACGCCAGTACCGTTAATGGTGGTACAACCAGTTGTAATAGCAATAGTGAAGAATGAGGTAGACAGTGGTAGGATACAACTCACAACTTTTACTGTGACTGGTTTTGATTGCAGTACAAACATCCAGATAGAATACAGTCTCTGGGTAAATAGAGGAATTCTGCTGATCCACTGTTAATAGGTTTTGGTAGGTCTTGTCTCAGGCTGTGGTTCAGTATAATGCTTACTTGTTCCTGGTCCCTTTAGAATCCAGTGAAATTTGGTGAGGTTGCCAGTGGCTAAGGAAATCCTTCACCTTTATTCTCAAAGGTCTTGCTGCCATTTGGTGGCTTTTACCCTTTGATTTGAGCAGTTCCAATTTGTCCCTTCTCTGGACTGACCTTCACTAACCTTACATGGTGCTTTTCTCTGTACATTGACTTCCTGAACTGCACAACTGACCACAGATAAACCTGAGCTGGGATAGATATCCCAAAGTGGTGCTATCCCCATCTTGTGGTGGGAAGTATGAAGCACACTTGACCAGCCTATGAACAGGGATTAAACAGGTGTAGCAATGCACATGCAAAATATAGCAATGACAAAGTAGTAATACATTTGCAGTTCCCACGTGTCCTGAGTGGGACGCTGCATACCCCCATGGTAAAATGTGTGTCGACCTCGACACATTTTTGACTCGATGTTGTGTCTTCCTGTAAGATATAAGAGAAAGGGAAAAGCATGCATGCATAGGAAATAACAACATAACCCCATTCTTGTACTTCTTGTATCTGCAAGTAAAATGGGTTAGGCAAACATATCTCAGGCAACAACGAAATGTGTCAAAAAGGGGTGTAGTTTTTCCTCTGAAGACTGGTGATATATGGCAAAACCAGAATAGTCTGTGATGAGATGGAAAAAGGAAAAACGAAACAAAAATAACATCTCAGGAGGCTCACAGGGTATGAGTCCGTTCCCTGGGCACAGGAAAATGTCAACAGAAGAATATCACGGAGGCTCAGGTACGTGAAAGTCTATCTCCGGGTGCAGGCTTGAACGTTGCAAAACAGTAGGTAAGTAGTCCTTTTAAAACGTCTTTTAAAGGAAATGAACATGATATCACAAGTAAGTCTTCTTCTCACTCTGGAACTTCAGACGATGTAAGGATGCATTCAACGATGAGATGGCAGGGCTGGTAGTTGTCTTCTTGGCTGCTGGTGCAGGAAATCCTTATAACGGACAGGTGGTTGTCCTCTTGTAGTCCTGTCGGATCTTCGTAGCGGCTGAGTTTCTACAGGCCTTGTTTCAAGGGAACTTGGTATCTCTTGAGCTGTAGTAGACACTTCTTGAGATAGCTCCTCTGGTTGATGTGCGGTTGTATTGGTCTTGGCAGGCACTAAGATATTGAGCCATGGTGTAAGGAACCATTGTAAAGGATCAGAGTCTAATAATGCTTTTCCAAAAGACTGTAGTGGATTCTCTGAATCAGATGATTTTGTAGGCTCTGGTTCTATGGATGGTGTTTCCTCTTGGACAGCTTCTTCTTGAAGAGTTTCTTCTTGAGTACTTTCCTTGAGACATAACTTAAGGCGATTGCGGTGTACTACATGTGATTTGTTTTCTTTAGTGATCTCATAAGTATGAGTCTCTGGATTGAGAATAGCTGTAATGGTGTACGGTTCTCTCTCCCATTTGCTATCTAACTTGCTGGTGCGATGGTCATTTTTTAACCACACATTGTCACCAATTTTGAGAGGTTCTGCTTTGGCAGATTGGTTATAATCTTTTTGTTGCTTTTCATGAGCATGTTCCATGCGATGTTGAACAATTTCTTGTGCATCAATTAGACGTCTTTGGTGCTCACTCACCCAATCAGTCTTTGGTAGAGGATTGATTGCATCAGGCACTTGTACGCCCAAAGTATGGTCAGCAGGTAGTTTACCTTGTCGGCCAAACATGAGATAGCAAGGTGTATATCCAGTAGAACAGTGAATAGTGTTATTGTAGGTGTACATCAATTGAGGCAATAGAGTAGGCCAATCACTTCTTGTAGCAGGTGGTACTGCTCTTAACATCTCAATTAAAGTTTGGTTCATTTTCTCGCAAAGTCCATTCCCTTGGGGATGGTAGGCTGTGGTCCTGATTTTCTGGCAATTGTGAAGTGTACACAGTTCTTTGAAGAGTTGCGACTCAAAGGCAGATCCCTGATCTGTAAGGATTCTTTCTGGGCATCCATATGGCAATAGGAAATGTTTCCAGAAGGCATCTGCAGTTGTTTTAGCGGTCAAGTCCTTGACAGGTACGGCTACAACAAATTTGGCATAATGGTCAATGATGGTCATGGCGTATGTGTAACCTGAGCGACTTGGTTCCAGCTTAACATGGTCAATTGCAACTATTTCTAGCGGGGTTCTGCTTACAATGGGATGTAAGGGTGCTTTTTGGTCATGTTTTTCATTTCTTCCAACAGCACAGGTGGAACATTCTCGACACCACTTTTCAATGTCTCCTCTCATCCCAATCCAGTAGAATCTTCTACGGATGGTGACTTCTGTCTTCTGCACGCCAAAGTGTCCCGATTGGTCATGGTACATTTCAAGAATGATTCTTGCATCTCGGCGTGGTATTAAGATTTGGTATAGACGATCCCAGGTAATTGGGTCTAAAGTTCTTCTTAATAGTAGGCCCTTCTGTAGGAAGAGATGTTTTCTGTGTCTCCATAGTTTTGACAATTCTGGATCAGCATTTCTTCTGCGAATTCTTTCAGGTGTTCTTCCGCTGGTGAAGAAATCCTGCAGTTCTCCTAACACTCTGCTTTCATTTTGCAGCTTTATCCACTTTTCTTTGTCCACTTGGGATCTTGGATCCACTTGTTGTTGAAGGTTAAGGACTTTTCTTCCTTTGATGGTGATAATGTCCTGTTGGGCAAAATTTTTGTAAAAAGCTGGCATTTCTACCTCTTCCCAAACATCTTCCTGTGTAGTAGGGTCTTCTTGGGTAGGCAGACGGGATAATGCATCCGCATTTTCATTTGCTTTTCCTGTTCTGTATTTTATGGTGAAATCGTAGTTAGCTAGGCGTGAGGCCCATCTTTGTTCCAATGCTCCCAACTTAGCGGTATTAAGATGTGCTAGCGGGTTGTTATCTGTGAAGGCCACAAATGGTGTTGCGGCAAGGTAATCTTTAAATTTTTCTGTAACAGCCCACACGAGTGCGAGGAATTCCAATTTGAAAGAACTATAATTTTGGTCGTTTCTTTCAGTACCTCTAAGAGATCTACTAGCGTAGGAAATAACTCTTTCTTTACCTTCTTGTACTTGCGACAGGACAGCTCCCAGACCTTTCTTACTAGCATCTGTGTAAAGATGAAATGGCTGCTGGTAATCTGGATAGCCTAAGATTGGTGGTTCTGTCAACTTCTTCTTCAGGAGCTGGAAGGCAATTTCTCTTTCTGTGTTCCATTCAACTGGTATTGGAGACTTTTGGTACCTCTTAGGATGTCCTCTCAGAAGTTCTAATATTGGCCCCGCAATTTGGGCAAAATGAGGAATAAAGCGCCTGTAGTATCCTGCGAAACTGAGAAAACTCCTCACTTCTTTCACTGTAGTAGGAGTAGGCCAATTTCGGACTGCGGCTATCTTTTCTGGATCCGGTTTAACACCTTCAGAGCTTACAATATGCCCTAAGTATTTGACTTCTGACTTCAGTAGATAGCACTTAGATGGTTTGACTTTGAGTCCATGTTTAATGAGGACTTGAAAAACTTCGGCCAAATGTTTCAAGTGATCTTCATAAGATTTGGAGTAGATGATGACATTGTCTAAGTACAACAGGACGGTTTCAAAATTTTTGTGTCCTAAACAACGCTCCATTAATCTTTGAAAAGTTCCGGGCGCATTGCAAAGTCCAAAAGGCATGCAGTTGAACTCAAATAGGCCCATAGGGGTGGTAAATGCAGTCTTCTCACGATCTTCTGGTGCCATTGGTACTTGCCAGTATCCACTGGTTAAATCAAGGGTAGAGAAGTAGGCTGAAGATCCTAAAGCTGTCAAAGATTCCTCTATGCGTGGTAAAGGGTAAGCATCCTTGTGGGTGATTTGGTTAATTTTTCTGTAATCCACGCAGAATTTGATGATACCATCCTTTTTACGTACAAGGACTAGAGGTGCAGCCCATGGACTATGGCTGTCTCTAATAACATTGGAGTCCTTCATCTCTTGGATCATTTGCTTTACGGATTGGTACATAGTTGGTGGTATAGGCCGATATCTTTCCTTGATCGGAGGGTGTGAACCTGTAGGGATGGAGTGCTTGATGATATCCACTTCTCCATAGTCTGTAGAATGCTTACTGAAGGAACGGTGAAGCCCCTTCACAATTTTTAGTACTCCCTCAATTTGGTTTGCTGGTGTGGAAGCATCTCCCACATGAAGTTCTTTCCACCAGGATGTGTTTACATTTTGGTCCTGTGGGTTCTGTCTCTTGGTAATTTGCTCTGTGGTAGCTGTAGCCACACTGATGACATCTTGAAAAGTGACTTGGATTAGCTGTGCAATAGGACGGTGTTTTGTTAGTGTTACACTGCTATCACTCAAGTTTAGGAGTCCTATAGGCACTTTACCTTCAGAGGCGGTTACTAGGCTCCTTGCAGCTCTAACTAGAGGATAGTCTTCCAAAACAACAGGCTCTACCAGGGCTTGGTAGTCTTGACCTTGAATTCCGACTACAGCTCGGCACCACAAGAGAGTTTCGGTGTTGGGTTTGAGGATCACAGGTTGCTTATCCCGGATGCGGGCACAGCAAATTTCTCCTTTTTCGTTGGTGAATCTCTGTTGCGCATTTAGTACACGGATGGTTTGTCGGATCACCTTCTTAGAATCAGGAGAGGCAGTAGGCACTAACTGGTGCAAGGCTTCTAGCATTTCAACATAACAGTTCCTGAGGACATTCATTCCTAGGACTATTGGAGGGTTAGGGTTATTGTCTCTGACTCGTACCACAATAAGGCCTTGTCGAGGTAGTGTAGTTCCTCCTACTTGAATGGTAGGTTCCCAATAACCATGGACTGGTATGGGTTTGCCGTTACTGGCTATGAGACTCAGCCAGGATTCTGGAGGCTGGGTAAGCTGATTTTGATCCCAGTATTTTTCAAAGACTGCTTGTTGGATAGTGGTGACTTGGGATCCGGTGTCAACTAGGGCAACAAAAGGAACTCCATTTATTTGAAGTGCCACTTCAGGACGGGATCCAACGTATCTTGGCATCCAGTGGGGATCTTCTGGACCTATTGGTTTACCTCCCGAGGGGTGGTCCTTGGCCTCGGGGGTTTCCCTGTTTAACTGCCAGCAGGTTGCTTCTGTATGGCCTGGTTTGTGACAGTACGTGCAGATTGGCCGCTTAGGGGTACTAGTGCGGTCAGGGGGGCGTCCGCCAGAATTTCTGGAATAAGTCTCTCTATAATTAGAGGGGAAGAGTCTTCTGGACACAGGTTTCTCATCCTCTAGCATTAATGGTTTCTCCCATTGTTCCAACTTTTGGTGGACTTTCTCCAGACTTTTAGTCAGGAAATGGACTTGCTCAGTCAAGGCGGCAACTGCATCAGGAACTGGAGCTTGGGTTGCCTGACTGACTATAGGTAAAGACTTTGCAGGGGTAACCAGCTGTGATACAGGCACTTCAACAGATCTAACAGGTTCTGTTGGTGGGCTTTTTCCCAGTATGCTGATAGCTAATTCTTTAAAATCTAAGAAGGTAGCTCCTGGATGTTGGGCGGCTAACATTCTTAGTTGGCTCTTTAGATTGTCTGTATTGACGCCTTCAATAAATTGTTCTTTCAGGGTTTTGTCCTGATTCTCTGCCTCACGGGGGTCTACTTGGACTACAGCTCTAAGGGCTTCCTGCAAAGATAATGCAAAGTCTCTGAGTGACTCACCAGATTGCTGTTTCTTGCTGAAGAACCTCATCTTGACCTCTGACACGGTTCTGGGTTCAAAGGTGGTGTAGAGACGTTCAAAAATCTGCTCCATGGTCTTTCTCTCTGAGCTCGGCCAAGATTTCACTTCTCTGAGCGCAGCTCCTTCCAATTGCGCAAGAAGAATCTCCATCTGTTGCTCTGAGGATACAGGGTACAATCTGAACACAGCAAGAATTTTTTCTTTAAAGTCCCTTAAAGTATGAATTTCTCCAGAATATCGTAGGAACCAGGGGGCCCCAAAATAATAAGGCATGGTTAAAGGCATTAAGCTTGGTGCTGCAGCAGTTGGTATTGCACTGGGACCGACTGCGGCTGCTGCAGGGGGTCCGCTGAGGACAGGCTGCACATTATCTTCCTGCACAGACATGGTGACAGCAGGTGAATTATAGTTAGGTAAGTCAAATGCGTTTTTAGACACTTTTTGTGCGGCGTTGCTATGGGTGACCGCTGTCTTGCGGGTGTATGGCCCTTTAAGAATATAATGCTGGCTGAATACAATGCTGCAGCAAAGTTTATTTTGGGTCTCTGCAATTAGTGCTCCTTCTAGTTAGTAGAGGCAGCTGACAGGTTGCGATTACTGCTTGGACAGCAAGCAATGCGATTATTTTCTCTTCTTTTGCTTGCATGCGAAATCTCACGACTTCTGGGGCGTGCGCTTGTCACACTCTCCTCCCAGGATTGACACAGCCAAGGTAAGGCGGGCTGGCCGGACAATTTTGCATAAATGGGTGGCACCAAAATTTCCCGCTCTTCAGGGGGTGTCACTAACTTATCCACAGTGATGGCGCAGAAATTTTTGAACAAGAAGGTCTCCGGCAGCCATTTTAAGTGAATAGAAACAGTCAATTCAAATACAGCAAGCAGTTTTGTTGACACACAAATGTCTGATTTCCTCTCTTTGGATGCTGCGATTTTTATGCTGATAACTGGGATAACAATTCCATGCGACATTGAAACAGTTTAAACAGTTCTGTGGCCCCACACAGTGTGCAATAAGTAAACAGTCTCTCAATAAAGCAAAGGGGCTTATTCTGATGCGACAGTCTTTTAGGTAAGGCGCAGGGGTTAATATCCTGTTCGTGACGCCAAATTTTTATGCGACAA
The DNA here is from genome assembly GCF_965119305.1 of Pelophylax lessonae. Lineage (NCBI taxonomy): Eukaryota > Metazoa > Chordata > Amphibia > Anura > Ranidae > Pelophylax > Pelophylax lessonae. The sequence continues at coordinate 76,726,326 of NC_138774.1, forward strand.
GCCAGAACCGCAGGGGTGACACGTGAGGTGCACGGTGGGCCGATGATAGACAGCAGTAATACAGTTCATCGGTTTACTCACGGTTAGCAGAAAGCCTCCCTGGGCTGGTCGCACAGTGAAGAGGAAGACAGCACGAAATCCTCCGGGGCACGCTCTGGGATAGGGAAACGCCAGCCAAGATGGTGGTTGAGGTGCCCGTGATGACAGGGGTGTTTAGAGTGCTTGTGGTGGCTGGGTCCCTTGATGGTATTTGTCGTGACGCCAGTACCGTTAATGGTGGTACAACCAGTTGTAATAGCAATAGTGAAGAATGAGGTAGACAGTGGTAGGATACAACTCACAACTTTTACTGTGACTGGTTTTGATTGCAGCATAAACATCCAGTTAGAATACAGTCTCTGGGTAAATAGAGGAATTCTGCTTATCCACTGTTAATAGGTTTTGGTAGGTCTTGTCTCAGGCTGTGGTTCAGTATAATGCTTACTTGTTCCTGGTCCCTTTAGAATCCAGTGAAATTTGGTGAGGTTGCCAGTGGCTAAGGAAATCCTTCACCTTTATTCTCAAAGGTCTTGCTGCCATTTGGTGGCTTTTACCCTTTGATTTGAGCAGTTCCAATTTGTCCCTTCTCTGGACTGACCTTCACTAACCTCTACATGGTGCTTTTCTCTGTACATTGACTTCCTGAACTGCACAACTGACCACAGATAAACCTGAGCTGGGATAGATATCCCAAAGTGGTGCTATCCCCATCTTGTGGTGGGAAGTATGAAGCACACTTGACCAGCCTATGAACAGGGATTAAACAGGTGTAGCAAAGCACATGCAAAATATAGCAATGACAAAGTAGTAATACATTTGTAGTTCCCACGTGTCCTGAGTGGGACGCTGCACATATATATATATTGTGACAGGTGGAGACTCTGTCACGGAGAAAGTGGTAATTTAAAGGACACAGAGTGTGCACATTGGCTCTGTGCAAGACTACAGCGCATAGATGTGCAGTGGAGAAGACTGCTGTTGCAGATTTCTCCAGGTTTTGGTTTACCTGAAAGGGGCTCTGTAGTTTGGAGATTTCAAAGTGTCTTGGGAGGGACGGAATCTCCAACTCTGAGTCCATGTTTTGTTGATGACCAGCAGGGTGTGTGCTCAGAGTCAGGTGTACACAGCCCTTATAATGAAGGTCTAGGAAGACATCAGGGCTCCCAGTTGGAGACTGACTCCCAGTTTCAGCCAGCAGACAGGAGGTCTGTTCGTGGGGAGTCAGGAGGACTCCGATACTCTCCGGGAGTCAGTGGCAGCTGGAGCACATGTGTGTGTGTGTGTGTGCGTGTCTGAAGAGATAGGAGACGGCCTGAGGACCAAGGCCACAGTGAAGCTGTCAGCTTTAGACAGTCTATGGTCTGGGGACCAGCATAAAGTGCAGAGGTACTGCTGAGGAAAAACTGCACGAGAGCGAGAGAGCCAGGTGGGCTAGTATTTTGTTTTGTATTTACTGGCGAAGAACCCCTGCGTGGGAAACTATGTTATGGACTTTCCTTATTGTTTACGTTTGCCTTTTATAGAAAAAATATAGACAGTACACAGATAGGAGTAATATACCATTAGATACCCAAACTATATCAGATAGTTGGTGGGAAACTGGCTAGGGTATCTTATCAGATCAAGTGTTAATTTTGGCAGGCGGAAATCGCGGCAACATCGCACAGCGTTTGGGGTGCTATTGCAAATCACGGGCAAAGAACAGGCGTCCCGCGATTTGCAATGATTTCCGTATCACAGGCAGAATCACGGTGATTCTGCCCGCGATCGCTACGCTCACATGTGAACGTAGCCTAAAGTTCACCTGTCACCAGAGACTGCCATCAGTACCGCCGTGCACCATCGCCCGTCACCTGTCACCCATCAGTGACCATTGCCGTCACCTGTCACCCCATCAATCACCGTCACCTGTCACCCCATCAGTCACTGTCACCTGTCACCCCATCAATCACCGTCACCTGTCACCCCATCAGTCATCGTCACCTGTCACCCCATCAGTGATTGTCATCTGTCACCCCACCAATCATCGTCATCTGTCACCCCATCAGTGATCGTCATCTGTCAACCCATCAATCATCGTCACCTGTCACTCCATCAGTGATCGTCACCTGTCAACCCATCAATCATCGTCACCTGTCAACCCATCAGTCATCGTCACCTGTCAACCCATCAGTCATCGTCACCTGTCAACCCATCAGTCATCGTCACCTGTCAACCCATCAGTCATCATCATCTGTCACCCCATCAGTCATCGTCACCTGTCAACCCATCAGTCATCGTCACCTGTTACCCCATCAGTTACCGTCACCTGCCACCCATCAGTCACCTGCCACCCATCAGTGATCTTGCGCAATCAACCGTCACCCGTCGCACAGCCCATCACAGCCAGCATGTCAAAAAGGATGTACAGCAGCGAGGAGGCCCTTCAGGCCCTCTCCATGACTGATGAGAGCACCGGGGAGCTCTCATCAATATCCGAATCCAATTCCGATCCCGGATTCGGAATTTGAAATCGCTAATAGTATCGGATCGGAGATGGACTCGGACTATTCCTGTACACTTTCCTTTATAGAATGTATTTTGGGGTGCAATTTTTGCTATATACATGCAACCACTTACCGACCGCCTAACGATTATATACGTCGGCCATTTAAAGCTAAATACTGGGGTTATGGCAGCAGATAGCCCCCATAACCCCGGTATTTTTTTAAACAGCGGGCAGTCGGCTTTCAGATAAGGGTGGTCCCAGGGGCGGATTCGCCACGGAATTACCCTTACGGTGCAGGGGAAGAGGTGCCCCCCCCTCCCGCCGCGTCCCAGATGTTTTCCCAGCTTACCGGACCCGCCGTCAGCGGGGAAATTTATCCGGTCCCGGATCCTCAGAGACAGGAGGTCGAGTGAGGGCAAGATGGCCCTCACTCGACTCTATGGTCTTGGAGGACCGGAGCTACGTCAAAAGTCGTTGCCTAGCAACCGGTTTAAAGGGCCGCTTTTTTTTTTTTCTTCAACAATTTTTTTTTTCTTTTTTAGTGTAGTTGTGAGGTGTGAGGTCTTTTTGACCCCAGATCTCACAATAAAGAGGACCTGTCATGCCTATTTCTATTACAAGGGATGTTTACATTCCTTGTAATAGGAATAAAAATGATCAAAACATTTTTTTTTAAACTGTGTAAAAATAAAAAAATAATAAATAAAGTAAATATGAAAAAAAAAAAATGAAAGCGCCCTGTCCCCATTAGCTCGGGCGCAGAAGTGAACGCATACGCAAGTCCCGCCCACATATGTAAACGGTGTTCAAACCATACATGAGAGGTATCACCGCGATTGTTAGAGCGAGAGCAATAATTTGAGCCCTAGATCTCCTCTGTAACTCTAAGCTGGTAACCTATAGAAATTTTTAAAATGTTGCCTATGGGGATTTTTAAGTACCAATGTTTGGCGCCATTCTGTGAGTGTGCGCAATTTTGAAGCATGACATGTTGGGTATCTAATTACTCGGCGTAACATTATCTTTCACATTATGGAAAAAAATTGGGCTAAATTTACTGGTTTCTAATTTTTTAATTAAAAAAAGTGAATTTTTTTTAAAAAAATTGCATTTGGAAGACTGCTGCGCAAATATGGTGTGATAAAAAATATTGCAACAATCTCCATTTTATTCTCTAGGGTCTCTGCTAAAAAAATATATATAATGTTGGGGGGTTCTAAGTAGTTTTCTAACAAAGTAAAATGATTTTAGCTTGTAGTGGATAATGGACAACTTTGTGTAAAGTGCTACTTGGATGTTAGGCCTCTGTATGTGGCTAAGCTGTGTAAAAAAGTTACACATGTGGTATCCCCATACTCAGGAGGAATAGCAGAATGTATTTTGGGGTGCAATTTTTGCTATGTACATGCTATGTGTTAGAAATATTGCATAAATGGACAGCTTTGTGTAAAAAAAAATGCGTTTTCATTTTCTTTCCACATTTTCCAAAAACTTGTGGAAAAAAATGACATATTCAAAAGACTCATTATGCCTCAAAAATTATACGTTGGGGTGTTTGCTTTCCAAAATGGGGTAATTTTATGGGGGTTTCCATTGTCCTGGTGCTCCAGGTCCTTTGTGATCGGTTGTCAGGAAATTATATGTGTAATTTATGCTCCTAGAATGCCGGACGGTGCTACTTGGATGTTAGGCCTCTGTATGTGGCAAGGCTGTGAAAAAGTCTGACACATGTGGTATTGCCACACTGAGGAGGAGTAGGAGAATGTGTTTTGGGGTGTAGTTGCAAGTATACATATGCTGTGTGAGAGAAATAACCTGTTAATACGTCGATTTGTAAAAAAAAATAAAAAAATAAATCTTCATTTTGCAAAAAATTGTGGGAAAAAATTACAACTTCAAAAAACTCACCCTGCCCCTTATTAAATACCTTGGAATGTCTACTTTCCAAAAAGGGGTCATTTGGGGGGTATTTGTACTTTCCTGACTTTTTAGTGTCTCAAGAAATGAGATAGGCCTTCAGTACATCAGGTGTGATCAAGTGTGATAAACTTTCAATGATTAGCGCCATAACTTGTGGACTCTTTAACTTTCACAAAGACCAAATAATATACACTTATTTGGGTTATTTTTACCAAAGATAAGTAGCAATATAAATTTTGGCCAAAATTTGTGAAGAAAAATTACTCATTTGCAAAATTTTATGACAGAAACAAAGAAAAATGTGTTTTTTCTCAATATTTTCAGTCTTTTTTTATTTATAGCACAAAAAATAAAAAACCCAGTAGTGATTAAATACCATCAAAAGAAATCTCTATTTGTGTGAAGAAAAGGACACACATTTTTTATGGGTACAGTGTTGCATGACTGTAGTAATTGTCATTCAAAGTGTGAGAGCACTGAAAGCTGAAAATCGGTCTGGGCAGGAAGGGGGTGAAAGTGCACTGTAGGCAAGTGGTTAAACTGTGTTTGCACCACATATGTGAGGTATCGTCGTGAACACTATAGCAAGAGCAATTATTCTAGCTCTAGACCCTGTTTGTAACTCTAAATTGATAACTTGTAAACATTTTTTAAAACGTTGCCTATGGAACTTTTTAAGTATCGAAGTTTGTTGCCATTCCACCTGCGTGGGCAATTTTAAAGCATGACATGTTAGATATCTATTTTATATGTATGAGAGAAGTGTCAGAATAGGCCTGGTCTTCAAGTGGTTAAAATATATCTGAATGTTATCACAAGTTGACTTTTCATGCAACTGTATGCATGGCAGAGCGTTGCGGCATGCTGGAGTGCGATGACATCTGGAACGTTGAGTTGCCCTGTATAAAATGCAGACATGCCCACTGCACATGTATAATGTGAACAGGGCACATAGAAAGCAATTGTTTTCTGTGTACTCTGGCATTGAGCCTGTGTTGATCTATGCAGATCAGCACAGCTCAACATGCTATGAATAAGCCCTGAAATGTTATTACAAAACGACATACAACTGTGAGTTGCAGGAATGATAACCCATTGCTATATAATGACTTTGTAAAAGGGAATGCTACAGTGTAGCTTTTGCCAAAATGCTTTTATTTTAATTCTACAGTACAGGACACAGGACTGGAATTTATAGACCATGGGTTGTATGTTGCTACCTTCAGGTGATTGGACACAAAAACCACCAATTACAATGTATGTAAACATTTCAATGTAGCAACATACAAATAAAAAAGAATAAATTGAAATAAAAAAGTACAATTTAAAAAAATATTTTTTATTATTCATTTTTAAATATAGTTTTAATTTTTTACATTTTTATTTACCTTTTTTATTTCACTTTTTTCTTATTTATTTGTATGCTACTACTTTAAATGTTTACATACAAGGTAAATTGTGAAGTTTATTTATAGTTTGTTCTAATGATCTTGAGCAAGTAGTAGTAGATGCACAGGTTGGCATTTGGGAGAAGGTTTACAATGAATTAGAGCTTTGAACTGGCCGTTCCCATTTATCTACTATGAAATCTTGGTGTTTGAGTAGGGCTGTAGTGAGTTGTCTCAATCTTTGTGGATGTGGCGGCTTCCCACCCCCTTGTGGTTGCACTTCATGATTTGTTTACATGTGTGCTGACAATCTCGGATGGCGCAACCAAATGTGAGAGGCAGTGCATCCGTTGGGAGGCTTCGGCATGAAGATCTCTCTCACACTGTCTAGTCGTCTTTCTTTGATGAGGTCAGAGTTACGAAACGCGTAGGACATGGCTTGTTTACATAGGATGGGAATCATGGAGAGAGAGCTGGGATCTGGCTGACTGAGCTGTTCAAGGCTGTATTGGAAGTAGCCTCTCATAGCCGCAGCAGTGTTTGTGTGATTTTAAAGACATTCCATATACCCATGTGAGTGTATTTCTTTTCTTCGCATTCTAATAAATATGATGCAGTGAGCACTATGCCAGTTTTATTTTTTATTTAAGTAAAAAATGTATCCCACATAACCGGGATCCTTGACTCTTGAAGGGATCAATCTGGAGAGTAGAGATTCCTGAGAACTATTCAAGTGGCCTGGAATTATATTAAAAGCTCTTTATGACCTTTGCTGTGGGGGTCATTTTTTGAAGGTGAGAGTGTGCCCAGTCAGAGAAATCATGGTGGAGGCCATTTCATGAGATTCAGAAAAAAACCTTTGGTGAATTGTTGTTCATGTATTATTGAACACAGTGACTTTTTTATATATATATCATTTTCTTTTTTGTAATAACACATTGGGTTTAGTATTTTTGGACTTTATCTTGTGGATTGCCTGATTTTGAGATTTTCACATTTTTGACTCATTACATACTCTATATTGTCAAAAGTATTGGGACGCCTGCCTTTACACGCACATGAACTTTAATGGCATCCCAGTGTTAGTTCCTAGGGTTCAATATTTAGTTGGCCCACTCTTTGCAGCTATAACAGCTTAAACTATTTTGGGAAGGCTGTCCACAAGGTTTAGGAGTGTGTCTATGGGAATGTTTGACCATTCTTCCAGAAGCACATTAGTGAGGTCCGGCACTGATGTTAGACGAGAAAGCCTGGCTTGCAGTCTCCACTCTAATTCATCCCAAAGGTTTTCTATCTGGTTGAGTCCAGGACTCTGTGCAGGCCATTCAAGTTCATCCACTCCAAACGCACTCATCCATGTTTTTATGGACCTTGCTTTGTTCACTGATGGGCAGTCATGTCGGAACAGGAAGGGGCCATCCCCAAACTGCTAACACAAAGTTGGGTGTATGAAATTGTCCAAAATGTCTTGGTATGCTGATGCCTTAAGAGTTCCCTTCACTGGAACTAAGTGGCCAAGCCCAACCCCTGAAAAAAGAAAAACCCACACCATAATCCCCCTTCCCCCAAATGATTTGGACCAGTGCACAAAGCAAAGTCCATAAAGACATGGATGAACAAGTTTGGGGTGGAGGAACTTGAATGGCCTGCACAGAGTCCTGACCTCAACCAGATAGAACACCTTTGGGATGAATTAGAGCGGGAACTGTAAGCCAGGCCAACATCAGTGCCTGACCTCAAAAATGCGCTTCTGGAAGAATGGTCAAACATTCCCATTGACACACTCCTAAATCTTGTGGACAGCCTTCCCAGAAGAGTTGAAACTATTATAGCTGCAAAGTGTGGGCCAACTCAATATTGAACCCTACGGACTAAGACTGGGATGCCATTAAAGTTCATGTGCATGTAAAGGCAGGCGTATCAATACTTTTAACAATATAATGTATGTACTATATGTGACAGAAGCGGGTATCAGATCCCTGCCCTCCTGATATGTGGCAGCTTCCGTGGTGCCCACCCAATCATAAGACACCTCTGTTCAAGGAGGGCACATGTTAACTGTCTAGAAGGTACCTTCCTGCATAGGTTGAGGATGAGATATTCCTCTCCTTTCTCATCCCTCATTCTCATTCCTCTCCTTTCTCATCCCTGCACCTGACCCAAAGGTGTAGTGGCATCGGTGTGTGCCAGGACCGGACAGTTGAATTCCTGGGCCCATGTCCCAGGTTCACCGGCCAGTACCTCCGTCAGGGCGGGACAGTCCTCCTTACACGGCCTTTTAGTCAGTTTTCCATTGGATCAGTCAGTCATGCGTTCAGCTGAGCCACTATAGTTGTATCCCAGCATCCTACTGTAGCCAGCTGTACCCAGGAATGATGTAACCAATATTTTGGTTTGAGAAGTAGGTCAGGCCCTGATAGCCTGAATCTTCCTAGTTCCAGATCTCTGGGTGCCTACTCCTCCCTGCTGTTCCCAGTACCCAACCACACTGACATGTCAATCTGATAGTTACTGTGGGGAACTGTCAAACTAGGCCCTGCCAGATTGTTCGGGACTGCTGACAGGAGCCCTGGGTGTTCCACCCAGACAGGGCCAAACACTACCAGGGCCCTAAAGCAGACCACTGCACAAGGTTCCACCCCTCCCCGTAGATCATCCATGACCCTTCGTGAGGTGGCTAATGCGTTCTCAACCCCAACAAGCATTGTCGTAAATGTAGGCAAGCCACATGGGGTGGTGAAGGCTGACTTGTCCTTAGCCTTCCAGGTAGAGGGTTTGGTCCATGCCCCCTGCTCAGGTTCATAATGGCTAGACAGCGGGCACCTGCCAGCTGCTCCAACACTTCAAGGTTCCTGGGCTTGGGGTAGACCACAGCTGCAGGGCTGGCATTAGCTTTTAAGGGCTCCACAAAGCCTACTCTTCTGATTCCTTTTGGGGACCAAGACTTCTGGTGACATCCAGCCCCATCAAGCTCCCTAAAAGACCCTTAACTGCAGCCTTCGCTCAGTCTCCTTTGCCCCGCTTGTCTGCGCCTCCTGTGAGACAAGGCAGGTTGCAGGGGTGAGGGGAGAAAACACCCAGCCGCCCACCTTCTGGACACCATGGTGTGCCCTCCCAGGGTTTCCCATGACCCTGAAACAGCATGCTGTAAGCACTGCCCGCAACGTGGGGAGAAGAAGGGTGATTTCAGCTGAAGGACTAAGCCCACTCCCTGAGTGACAGCTACCACATCTAACAGATCACCTATCTCTTTCAATTCATGGGGTACTGCCTCTGGCCATGACATGTGCTTTGCTGGGATGTTGTGTGAGAATCAAGTTAGGCCGCAAACCATTGTGTTCCACTCCAGCCCTGGCCTTCCTGATTTCACATGGATCTTCACAGACCTTATCAGGTGACACCTTTAACACATGCCTCCTAGGTTGACCAGGGCCATCTTACCGAATGGGCACGCTGGGCAGCTGCTCGGGGGCCCCACTTGCCCGGGGGGTCCCACCTTCCCAGCCCTAGCCAAGCATTAGTCCCGATACCTGTGTGCATTGTGCTAAACTTAGCAGGTGGCAAGCGCCTGTCGGCCCTGCGCTGCTGTCAGGCCACTTGGGCCATGGAGGGGGAGCCCACAACTGCAAGAATGCCTGTCCACCTCCACAGGTACAGGCACACACAGGAAAGTGGAGTCTGACTCCCGTCCGTGTGTGTGTGGTCACCGGACCCAACTTGGAAGCTGTCATTAGCCTTGCACTGCTGTACCAATAAATATCGCCTTATCGATATTTTTCTTTTTTTTATTCTCGTGGGTGATTGTGTAGGCCGGGCCCCAGTGCACTGCATTGCCCGGGGCCCTTTAATGCTCTTAAGATGGCACTGAGGTTGACTGGACACAAGGAGCAGCTGTTTAATCTTTCCAGTCTCCAGTCTCCAGGCCTCCTGCCCTTAGACCTGTCAAACCTATCTGCTCACTGTCCCAGTCAAGCTTTTGTTTACTTTTCTCAGCAGGGAAGCTAACAGCTGGCCTGTTGAACATTGGAAGGCTTTTGCAGTGTCCACAGTCCACAGTGCTGACTGAGACATGGGACTAAAAGTGCCAGCCAGCTGTCCTGTGACAGACAAGGACAATTACTGGGGTGTAATCGAGGCAGAACCCTCAGGGTCAGAGCAAGGAAAAGGACCATCTGGCCCACTCCTTGGCTCTGCAGCTAGAGACTGGACCTCCTCCACCCTCTTAGCACTGTGAAGGACCTCCAGCAAAGACAAAACATCATCACATTCATGAATTACATTATTAACATCAACTACACATGCGTTGGATAATGGTACATGCAAGGGGGCCTCGTCTCCTTCCTTAGGAGAAGGATAATCCTGTACTTCCACTCCACCCTCCCTCTCCCTCTGTCCATCCACAGGTTGCCCAGACATTAACCCAACATCTGTGCAAAGTACCTTGGTGGGTCCAGAGAGTTCTGTGGGGGCATCAAAGGTGCTTTTAGCAGGTGTGTAGTAAGAAACAAGGGTACCTAAATTGGCACCCAACAGAACAGTTGTGGGGATCTCGTCCGAGACTCCCACCTCTCTCTTTCCAATTCTAACACCTCAATCAATGAAAACATAGGCACAGGGTACTCGTGAGCGGGTCCCTCCATCCCTGATGAGGGTAAAAAAACATTTCAGGGATGATGTCCCTTCTTCCTATCACCTCTGGTCTGACCAAGGTGACTCTTCAGCTCCTGTGTCCTGGAAACCAGTTACGATCCCGTTGCCCACGTTGACTGGCTGCAAGTTGGCAGTGGTCACCCGAGATTTCCTGTGGACAAACAGCATAGGGGAAGAGTTGCTGGCCGGCTGGCCAGGTGATGTCATCTTCTTCTGCTCAGGGTACTGTGTCCTGAGATGTCCGGCTTTCCCACAGGTGTAGCATCGGCAGGTGTCAGTTGCGATTGAGGTGACACCAGAGACCGCAGGTGCTGGTTGCTGGGGAACTTGACTCACCGGTGCAGGAGGGGCTGCCATGGGTAATTTCCCTCCTTTCCAGCCATTCAGAGGAGCCTTGGGATGGTCAGATACCCGAGTGTGGATATAGGTATCTGCCAGTTCTGCTGCTGCTTTGGCAGAGGTTGGCTTCCGTTCCAACACAAACTGTCAGACGTCTGTAGGACAGATGTGCAATAGTTGATCTTCAATCATAAGATCTTCCAAGGCCTCAAAAGAATCGGCTTTCAAGCCTCTAGTCCACTGCCGGAATGTGGTGCATAAGCGACTGACCACATCTGTATATGAGTCCCCAGGTTCCTTTTGCAAGGACCTAAATCACTTCCGGTAAACATACAGTAAATAGTAACTCACTGGATGTAAAATAAGTGAAGGCTCAAATGTAACGTCCTGGGGTCAAGCTGTCCATGTTGTTGCTGCCGAGAGGGAGGATATGGTGATGATCTTATCCGGTAGATGGAATGGCGAGGAGATGCCGGCTCACTCTTCCCCGAGACCGGGCTCTCGAGGCAGGCTGGGACTCAGCGTCGACCGTGTGACGTAGGCAGGGTCAAAGTGCACACTTTATTTTCTGTTTTGGCTATAGGACAGGAAATTAAGGAAATTTGACACAGGTGGCAAAAAAATTGACAAGGGTTATAAACCTCCCCTACTTTATCCACCTCTCCTCCTCCGGCCTGACTCCCGCTGTGTCTAAACACAGTGGGAGTGAGCCGCCAGCAGGGCGCACGCACCGCCGAGACCACTAGGAGTCCAGCGACGTGGGTCTATGTCGCTGGACATAGCAGAGCCTCAGTGCCGCAGTAGCAGCACAGTGAGCGGTCTTAAAGTGGCTAAGTCGCAACGACTTCAAAGTAGTCCCTGAACTACTTTGGGATGATTTTAATGCATTTTGAGTTCCAAAGACATAGGCATTGCTTCAAGTCCAGTCAAAACAGTGGCAAAATCGCATCACAATCGCGGTAAACTCACGGCAACAAAATTGCGGTAAAATTTCGTGAGTTTTAGGTTGCATAAGTGTGAAAGGGGCCTAAATGATACTTTAAAGTCATAATACAGGCTTATGCTTAAAAAATAAAATAAATAAACATATTACACTTGATAGAGATAGTTTTGCACAGAGCAGCGCCATTCTTCTCTTCTTGGGTCCCCTGCTGGCGCTTCTGGCCCCTCCCCCTTGCCAAGTGCCACCATAGAAAAGCCATCATAGAAACCTGCATCCAATTTGCATAAGTACTTTATGGCTTCATAATCCTCGTCCTGCTCCGCTGGCAATTCGAAATAGGCATCCAGGGCCTTGCCTCGCAGTCCTGGCATCAGGTACCAGGCCCATTGTGTTTGCGGCAGATGGTACTGATGGCAAGTTTTTTCAAACGGCATGAGATAGACATCAATGTCCCTGTCCTTTTTCATAACTGGAATTTTGGCTGCCTGGCTCACAGGCAAGAGAGGTGTCCTTGTACTCCAGGGATCCGAGGTTCTGAGCTTGTCACTGCTGCTGGAGCCTAGCCATCTCCAGTTCGTGCTGGTGGTCAGCCTCCCTCTATGCAGCCTCTCTCCCAGCCTGACGTTCCACAGCCTCTCTCATTTAGCCAAAGCCTGGCATTCCAGAAACTGCAGGTACATCATAGGATCCATCCCCCTGACGCGTTGTAGTGTTTCCTGCATTTGAGGGGAGTATATGCTGGTTGCAGGCAATATGGGGATGGCCTGCTCATGCTATGGCTTGGAGGTGGCATTCAGCGATACCCCAGTGTCAGTCTCTGCTTTCCTATACTGCAAGGCGGTTTCTGAACCACTGTGCTCTGAAGTAGCGGAAACCCGTTCAGGTTCCCCCAGGTTCTGGTCTGCCCGGATATCATATTCCTGTAGGGCATGCCACTGACGTCAATTTCTCTTAATGCGCACTCATTTTTGCTCATCTTCTTATAGTCTGATAACCCAGGCATGTTTGCAAGCAGAAAAGATAGAACAAAAAGCAGAGAAAGGAAGGAGCTATAGGAAGTAGCTGTTGCTGTATGTCTCTTTAACCACTTTATTTTTATTTCAGGTACTTATATAGCGCTGTCAATTTACGCAGCGCTTTACACATACATTACACATTCACATCAGTCCCTGCCCTCAAGGAGCGTACAATCTAAGGTCCCTAACTCACATTTATACATACATAGTAGGGCCAATGACCGCCCTCCGCAGTTATACTGCAGCAGTAGGTATACGTCGGTCGCGCGCAGGCAGCTAGGGGGTGAGTCAGCGGGGAAGCTGATGCACGGGGCAGGCGGCTCCAATTGTCACCTGACACCCACGATCGTTCCCAGCTGAAAAGGATGGGCAGCTGTTGTAAACACTGGAATGATCACAGAGAGCCTGTGATCCTTCTATATAGGAACACAGCTCTCTGTGATCATTTCACAAGTCATGCCCCCCACAGTTAGAAACACGTCCCTAGGTACACATTTAACCCCTTGATCACCCACAGTGTTAACCCCTTCCCTGCCAGTGTCATTATTACAGTAACAGTGCATATTTTTAGCACTAATTACTGTAGTAATGTCACTGGTCCCCCCAAAAGTGTCAAAAATGTCAGTCAGGCGTCTGATCTGTCAGCCGCAATGTCGCAGTCCTGAAAAAAAATCACAGATCGCTGCTATTACTAGCAAAAAAAAAAATAAAACCAATAAAAATGACATAAATCTTTCCCGTAGTTAGTATGCGTGATAGCCTTTGCGCAAACCAATCAAAATACACTTGTTGCATTTTTTTTTTACCAAAAATATGTAGCAAAAAACAAATTGGCCTACAATGTTAAAAAATTTGGATTTTTAAATTTTTTTGGGGAATGTTATATAGCCGAAAGTAAAAAATATTGTTTTTTTTTTTTTCAGAATTGTCTCTCTTTTTTTGTTTATAGCGCAAAAAATAAAAATCGCACAGGTGACCAAATACCACCAAAAAAAAGCTCTATTTGTAGGAAAAAAAGAACATCAATTTTATTTAGGTACAGCATCGCACGACCACGCAATTGTCCGTTAAAATAACACAGTGCCGAATCGCAAAATATGACCTGGTCACTAAGGGGGCAAATCCTTCCGGTCCAGAAGTGGTTTAAAAAAAAAAAAACAAGAAATATGCACCGGCTTGTCTCTAAGGACTGTTTCCATAAACGTTACAATCCTTCAGTGCAGAGCTAATTACTAACAATGCACTGAATGCTCTAATGCAAAACTATCCCACTGCTGCCACCAATATGTGACGGATGTGGGTATCAGATCCCTGCCCTCCTCACTAACTCGTGACAAAGGGCTGGCCAGTCTCACACCACGCCATCACTTACGTAACAATGCCACTTTCAGCTCTGCACAAAGATTTTCCAAATCGCGGGACCACAATCTAGGTGCCAGCAGCCTGAGGGCGATTGTCACTGGGATAATTAAGCAATTAACCCCTTTAATTGTCACCACCTCAATTTTGGTCCTAGCTGGGGGAAGCTCGTAATTTTATAAATACCAATTATGATTTTAGAATAACCATCTGTAACACACACTGTCACTATCGACAGGTATGTTCATAGGATTTATTCTATACAGTAGCAATCTTCAAGAGACAGGTTCTTTGGTAGCTTGCATTAAGAGCTTAGGGACAAGGTTAACACTTTTCAAAATAAGGTTTTAATAATGAAAATGTCAACGTTGGTGCAAATAAAATATTTACAGAAAAAAAAGGTGTTTCAAAGAAATAGAAGCATAATTCAGCAATAGAAAAATAAGTTAGAACTGTAGAGGAAGAATACTTGCAGTCAATGTCCTGGGTGTTATCAGAGTTCAGTCAATGAGCGCAGGTGTTATCGGTTCTCAAACTTGACAGATGTTCTTGCTTTGATGGTGCCATGAGAACTCCCAACTCGTTAGGATCTCTCTTTTTTGTCTGGGATCAAAGGGGTGTTGACAGATGCCCCTGACCAATAAAACGGAATGGCCATGGGCTGTCCTGAGTTTATGACAATATCAGGTCCCTCCTCTATAGACAGTTTTATACCACTATTCATCCAATATATTTACATTCTTGAAACTGATAGATTATGGTTCAGCATTGGATCTCACATCCAGGGCTACTAAACATAGGGTAACTCAGATAAACCTGTCACCCAGGGAATATCCGACAGCTATCTTCCCTTTTATATGTGCTAGTGTGGTCATGTATGATCCTAATTCGTTCTGTATGACATTTCTCATTCAAATACAGTATATATTTATTGTTAATGTGTCATGTTCCTGTCTGAGTTTATGAATCGTGTGTGTATTTGTTAAGTTTTGAATTGGGCAGAGCTTTATGATTGCCATTTACGATCCCCATTAGTTCTGGTTATCCTTATTGAATTTGATCAAAGTTTTACGATAGGCCTGGACAGAAGAAAAAGACATCCTACCAGGACTCACATAGCGGTTTACAGCTCTGTCCAGGCCTAAGTGTTGGTTCTTGATGTCTCTGAGTTGAGATAACAGCTCTTTTGAAGTGTAAAACCTATGCATTCCATGAATTAAAGGAGGAAGGAGGGGCAATGTGTAATTATTCTGCAAGACTATCATGGCTGACCTATAATGATTGAACAACATGGCCGCATGCTACAGCTTTTCGTGTGTCCAGTACGGAACATCATTACACTGTATGCAGTGGATGTATTTACATAATAGCTTTTTATTTAATTTTTATTTAGTTTTTGTGATACACTAAACATACAAGTGTGAACGGGGACAATGAGAAAGAATGGGATTCTGCATAGTCAGGCATAGTCAGGTAGTGAGGTATAGGGAAAGGAGCTGAAAAACACTCAAGTGTGAATGGGGGCTAATTGACGTGGTGTGCACTAATCTTTGTCTAACAGCCACTGATTCCCCAAAGCCAAAATAGACTCCTATGGGTACTAAGACATTGACTAAGTCTAAAGACTTTCCCATATGTGCACAGACTGTGCACATGAGGATTGGCTTTGACCTGAAAAGATTTTTACTCCTCCTAAACGTTTGGCTGCTATTTATGCTATGGAAAAAGATTTAAAAAACAAATATCTATTCCAGTAGTGGAGCCTGCAATTTCTTTCTCTTTCAAGGATTCTGTTGATAAGCGTTTTGAAGCCCTCTTAACCACTTGCAGACCGCCGCACGACTATTTACTGCGGCGGTCAGCCCCGCACAGGCAAAGTGACGTAGTACTACGTTGCTCGCCTGCGAGCCTCTAGGGGGTGAGCGCGCACCGCCGGGGGCACGCTCCCGCCCCTGCTCGTTCACAGACATTCCAGCGCGAGTGACCAGCAGCACCGATGTCCGCCGGTCACTCGCGATCTCCCGCAGGAGAGAGAGAAAGGCAGGCGGCTGATGTAAACAAAGCCACTTGTCATTCTCCCTGGTGTAACTGCAGAGATCATACAATCCTGCTATGTAGGATCGTATGTCTCTGTGGTTACATGAAAAGCCACATCCCTTTACAGTTAGAAGCACGCCCCTAGGGACACATTTAACCCCTGCATCTCTAATAAGGTTAACCCCTTCCCTGCCAGTGTAATTTTTACAGTAACAGTGCATATGTATAGCACTGATTACTGTAGTAATGTCACTGGTACCCCCAAAAGTGTCAAAAATGTCAGTCAAGGGTCCGATCTGTCCCCTGCAATGTCGCAGTCCCGCAAAAAAAATCGCAGATCGCCACCATTACTCATTTAAAAAAAAACAATAAAAATGACAGAAATCTTTCCCTTTGTTAGTAAACGCAATAACTTTTGCGCAAACCAATCAAAATACGCTTATTGCGATTCTTTTTACCAAACATATGTAGCAGAAAACAAATTAACCTGAAATGTTAAAAAATTTTGATTTTTACATTTTTTTTGGAAATTTCATATAAAAAAATGTGAAAAATATTGTTATTTTTTCAAAATTGTCGCTCTTTTTTTGTTTATAGCGCAAAAAGTAAAAATCGCACAGGTTATCAAATACCACCAAAAAAAAACTCGACCGCGCAATTGTCCGTTAAAGTCACGCAGTGCCAAATTGCAAAATAGGGCCTGGTCAGGAAGGGGGTAAAATCTTCCGGGGCTTAAGTGGTTAAGGCCTTATTTTCCCCTGCAGGTCTAGCCCTGTGGCCAGCATTTTCTGCCTTGTCTTTTTACCAGACTATCGCTAACTAGCCAAGACACATGGACAGAGACCAGAAACCTGTTTTTGAAGACCCTGCATTCCTAGAACAATTATAGTTAGTGCCTTCAGCCCTATTGTTTTGTGTTGATGCTCTTGAGACTGTCATTCGGCTAGTCTCAAGAATCTCTCTTATCTTTGTGCACATGTGCACGATTATGTGGCTAAAAACATGGCCTGTTGAACATGCTTGTAAGAAATATCTTCTACTCATCTTTTGACGGTGAGCGTCTTTTTTGGGGAATCCCTTGACATATTTATCGAGGAAGTCATTGGGGGTAAGATGCTGCTACCCAGGGCTGCTGTTAGAAATCATGGGGTCCAGTATAGCCTCTGACCCTGTCCCTGACCCCACCCCCCTAAGGGGGGAAGAGGTGGGGGGAGGGAGAGGGAGGTGAGAAAGGTGGGAGGTGAGAGAGGGTGAGAAAAGGAGGTTAGAGAGAGAGAGGGGTTGAGAGAAAGAGAGAGGAGCAGAGAAGAGGGGAGAGAGGGGGGTGAGAGATAGAAAGGGGAGTGAAAGAGTGGGGATGAGAGAGAAGGGGGTGAGAGAGGGGGGCGAGAGGCAAGGTGAGGAAGAAGGGGGTGAGAGAGAGAGAAGTAGCTGGGTACTGATAGCCGCATTTTCAACTCTCTGTTGTGGGAGTGGTGCGCACCAGGGGGGCGACGCTAACCTGGAAGAGGCAGGATGACATATATGTACTGTACGTGATTCTGCCTGGCCATGCCGCCAAAATATAACTGTGGCCAGTCGGCAAACGGTTAAACTGAATGGGTTGTTTTACAAGGTGGTCGTTTACAGATTTCTTTGTGCACCAAAATTCATGATGGAATCTTTGAGGCCTGCTGACCCTCTTCATGCGGTCCGCAGGCACCAGTCGGGTTGCTGAGTGGCAGTGCGGTGCCAGGTGCTGGTACGCTCTGTAAGTTTCAGCTCTCGGCACTGAAAGAGAGAGACTTTGTTGTGAATGGAGTTATCTCCGCCCACAGTACAAGTAAGGTCCTGGCCTGGGGAGAGAGAGCAGCATGGGAGCGTGCAATGGAAAAGTGATCAACATTGAGGCGGAGTTAACAATTTCACTGCCATGACTGCCAATACAAGGGAGGTGGGGGTTAACACTTTCATTGTCATGACTACTAATACAGAGGGGATGGGGGATTAATACTTTCACTGATATGACCACCAATATGGGGGAAGGGGGTTAACACTTTCACTACCATGAACATCAGTATTGGGGGGTGCGGGTTAACTTTACTGTCTTGAGGAGGGGTTTACTTTCACTGCCATGACCACCAATGCGGAGGGGAGCGGGTTAACTTTACTATCTTGACCACTAGTACATGGGGGATGGGGGGGGGGGGTTAACACTTTTCCTGACGAGACCACTAATATGGGGGGAGGGGTTAACACTTTCACCACTATGGACACTAGTATTGGGGAGGGGGTTTACTTTCAATGTCATAACCACCAATGCTGAGGGGGAGTGGGTTAACATTATTGTCGTAACCACCAATACAGAGGGTTAACACTTTTACTGCCATAACCACCAATATGGGGGGTTAACTTTTAACTTTTACTGCCTTGACCACCACTGCAGAGGGGGTTAACTTTCACTGCAATCATCACCAATGTGGGACTGGGGAGTGTAAACTTTCCCTGCCACTGGCCGCCAGTGCAGGGGAGGGATGGGTGATTACCTATAACTGCCACTGACGACCAATGCAGGGTGGGTGGGGTTAACTTTTACTGCTATTGACCACTAATGCAGTGTGGATGGGAATAACCTTTACTGCCACTGACCACCAATGCAAGGGAGGGATTGGTGGTTAACTTTTACTGCCACTGACCACCAATGTGTTAATTGTTATAGTACTAACACCAATGTTGGGGGTTATTATTGTTACCATTGGTAATGATTAAGCGATCTGTGGAATCGTGAAACGCTTTTACCTGTCCCGTGTCTATGTGAAGCACTGTATGTATTCTATTATACTGGGGATTAAACACTTCTTTCTTCAACTTCTCCTGAATGCGGTCACATTTTCTTTGAATTGTTGGATTATTGGATGACGGATCCGACCTGCACCGGAGCACTTTGCCTCAACTGAGCAGCTTTTTCCCCTTACTTGCAGGGTTATTATTGTGACCACTGACACCAACGTTGGGGGTTATTGTACTCCAAATTATTCAGTGTGCTTTGCAATACGCTGCATAAAAAATGCAGGAGGACTGATATTTGTGAGCATTGAGGTGCGCAAATTCGCTGCTATTGTAAGGCCAGATGGACATGTCAGGGGCTGCACTTGAGGCCCTCTATAATTTTGCAGTTGTGTTTTAGACAAGGGAGACAGCTAGAAATAAACAAATACATTTACTACCTGTTTGGTGGATTAAGGCGGCTCGGGCCAATACCATACTCTTTAGATGCTCATGTCAGTTCATGGCAAATTGCACAATGCATAAATCTAAATTCCGAGAATCTGAACAAGACAGACAGAGGGTCATTTTATCTTAGTCATTTTTATAGATACTAATACAGTACAGTCTGGGCCTGATAATAATATCCAGACAGGAAATCTCTCTGTATTACATACATTTAGATTTCTTTTTCTGTTCAAATTCAAATATGCCTTTCTGTTTGAATTCAAATTTGCCTTAATTTATGAAGTTGTAATAGATATCCAGAAAGAGAATGATAACACATCCGGTGATCTATTTTTTGCCCAAAGTGCACAAAGATCCTGTGCGCCCACCCGGGAGGCCCATTATCAGTGGCACTGATTCTGTGACCTCCCGGGTGGGCAAATATATAGATCACTTTTTACAACCCTTGGTTGCCAAGATGCCCTCCTACCTCAGGGATTCCATGCATGTTATTAACGAGCTTAGTAACATCAGGTGGAAGGAAAGTTATATTTTAGTTACGGCTGATGTTTCATCGCTGTATACTATTATTTCCCATGAGCATGGATTGGAAGCCGTATCACATTTCTTGGGACGTGATGTTCTATTGGGCTTCCAAAAGGATTATATATTGCCCTTGTTGGACTTTGCCATGGCCCACAATTATTTTTGGTTTAAAGATAGTTTTTATTTACAGAACAGGGGTGTGGCCAACCTGTTCATGGCCAAGTGGGAGGAGGATGTCGTCCTGGGTGTGCCTAGGCCTGAGCTGGTGCTCTGGCGTAGGTACATTGACGGCATCCTCCTCCTATGGGATGGTAATTCCGACTCTCTCAAGGACTTCATGCTTGCTCTAAATAACAACGAGAGAGGCATTAGCCTGCAGTACGAATTCAGCAACACCAAAATTCATTTTTTGGATTTAAATATTAAAGTGGAGGAGGGTCAAATTATGACCTCTACTTTTTTCAAAATGACTGACAGGAACGGATTTATTGTCACCATGCTGCGTGGCTTAAATTCATTCCTGTCAGTCAATTTTTGTGATTAAAATGCAATTGTTCGCTTAGAAGTGATTTCCTGAGGGAGGCCTCAATACTTAAAAATACGTTTCTTGAGAAGGGGTACAGCGAACATGTTTTGAATGAAGCAATTGTGCGTGCTTATTCACGTAACAGGGAAGATCTCTTACAACCGAAAATTAAAAAAAAAAAGGAGTCCTTTGGCTTTGCTTTCTTTTCTTCTTACTCAACGCAGCATTTTTCAGTAAAAAGAATTTTGCGCCATTGGCATGTCCTGAAAAATGACGGAATTTTGGGCCCCCTCATTCCCGACCAACCTCAGGTGGTTTATAGGGGGGTACCTCCTCTAAAATTACAAGTGGCCCCCAACGTTAGGGATCCACCTAAGAAACTTTCATTCTTTCAGGAACGGGGTGGATTTTACCCCTGTAGAAGGTGTGCCATTTGTAAAATAATGAGAAATACAGGAGAGTGGGTTAATTCAAGTCAGGTTCCACAGGGCAGGAGTATGATATTAGGCCTTTCATTTCCTGCACTACTTGTTTTGTGGGCTATCTGATTAGGTGCCCCTGTGGCTTGGACTATGTTGGCCGCACGATCAGAGAGCTGCATGTTAGGCTTAAAGAAGATGCGGCCAACATAGTTAAAGGGTTCCCAAAGCATAGTGTTTCATGGCACTATGATCAGTGCCACCAGAGGAATGCCAAGGGTACACTATTTTTGGGAATAGATAAATTCTCTGGTAATTGGAGGGGAAGCAATTTACCCCGAGGAGTATCCAAATTAGAGACTAGTTGGATCTATAAATTAAAATCTTATACCCCTGTAGGGTTAAACATTGAATGGGACTTGAACGCATTCATTAACAATTCATGAGAGTTTTGTTAATATAGGGATATTGATATATGCTGGGATTTGCGATATCCTGTTTTCATGAATTCATTTTCATTTTTTAAAAATACATAGATTTTTGTCTCTTGTTCTAATGTAACATTGTTTTTTAATATGAATTTTAATATGTATTTATTGTATTGATTTTTTAATTATGGAGCTGTGTTATGCTCCTCTTGTGTGGTCTGTTCTGCGACCACTAGATGGAGCCGTTATCCGAGAGTGTGGGCTATTAACTTCTGGTGTTTTATGTAAAGTTTTATTGCTTTGATAATTAACACCTTGGTATTTCATTAAGGTTACGTTTGCGAGATCATTGTAGTTTCCATATTTTTATTTTTATGGAGATCGCTAGTCTCGCTGTTGAGGGGTTATTCATATTCCTTCAGACTGTTTCCGGCTCCTGGAACGCATTAAGATGGCTTCCGGGTACCGGTTTGTATGGTCGTCTCCGCCTATCTCCAATTGCTATATAGCGTAGCCGCCGTGAGACCACACCCTTTGACGACGTCAGCCTATGACGAAACGCGTCGGGTGGAGTTTACGGCGAAGCACGCCACACGTGGAGGAGACGCGGCGGCCATTTTGCTGGTGGGTTATGGCGGTAACCGATCATCATGAGAGGAAACATACCACACTCCATTTGATCTGCTATTTTGTAAGTTTTTCTCTACTTTCTTGCGCAAATAAACCTACCATACAGTTTTACACTATGTGGAGTGCTCTGTTTTGTATCTTTTGAGTCTATATTTGGTGGAGAGGTGGAGAGTAGTGTTGAGCGAACACGGACTGTATTATTCGGGTTCGTACCGAATAATTGGATTTTTGTTACCCGAACACGCACCCGAAAACTTTACTGTATGTTCGGCCATTTTATTTCCTGTTTTGTATGTAATGGCGCGCTTTTAATGGCGGGCTTTCAACAGCCAATCAACAAGCGTTTAACTGGTGTGCCTTAAGCCATCCCAGCCATGCCTACTAATGTATTAGTAGCTGTGATTGGCCATCTGAAGCATGTGACCCATGTCTTTATAAGTTCGAGTCACAGCGCGGTGCGTCATTCTGCTGTAGTATTAGGGAGAGAGCACACATCATACGTGCTGGCTGCTTATTAGGGACAGACAGTGAAAAATTGTGTCCGAAAAGAATGCAGGGACAGGTCGGAGTGTAGGTAGGGAAAGTTATTTGAGCATTTTAGGGACAGGCTGCAGAGATTAGGCAGGGACAGTCTACATCGATTTTGCTGTGTGGGGGGTGGTGCAGTGAACGATCTTTTTGAGCATTTTAGGGACAGGCTGGAGAGATTAGGCAGGGACAGTCTACATCGATTTTGCTGTGTGGGGGGTGGTGCAGTGAACAATCTTTTTGAGCATTTTAGGGACAGGCTGGAGAGATTAGGCAGGGACAGTCTACATCGATTTTGCTGTGTGGGGGGTGGTGCAGTGAACAATCTTTTTGCCCTCAATGAGGAGGAGGAGGAGGAGGGAGAAAAAAAATCTATTTTTATCAGTCAGTTGTGTGCAGCGTTCATCAGCTATATTTTACTACAAGTTAAAGGGAAAAAAAAATTTTTCCCCCTTCATAGCCTGCTTGCTGCTGACTCTGAGCTGACCGTGACATAAGACACTGCTGTGTTCACATGTGCTATTGAGGGATTTTCAATTTTGATTTTCAATTTTATACACTTTTTTCTATTCCACTATTCAATATACACCCTTTTGGGTTAAAACAAATTAAATTGTGGCATAGTCTGTACTAATCTATTTAAAAATTACAAACTTAAAGGGGAATTTTCTTTTTTTTTCCCTTCATAGCCTGCTGCAGAGCTGACCGTGACATAAAATATAAGACACTGCTGTGTTCACATGTGCTATTGAAAAATCACCAATTTTATATCATATTTTCTATTCCGCTATTCAATCTACACCCTTTGGGGTAAAAAGAATTAAATTGCGGCATAGTCTGTATCGGTACGTGTGAGATACACCTTCCAATTTTTTGGGCGCATCTTACACCGCCGAGGATTGCAGGGTGCTTCAGTTTGCCTCCTGCCTGTTCCGAACTCCTCCTACTCCTCATCCTGCCTTTAGGGTACAAAAAATTGTAATCGGGCCTAGTCTGGGTTAGTATGTGTCAGATACACCTTTTGATATCATATTTTCTATTCCGCTATTCAATCTACACCCTTTGGGGTAAAAAGAATTAAATTGTGGCATAGTCTGTATCGGTACGTGTGAGATACACCTTCCAAATTTTTGGGGCGCATCTTCCACCGCCGAGGATTGCAGGGTGCTTCAGTTTGCCTCCTGTTCCGAACTCCTCCTACTCCTCATCCTGCCTTTAGGGTACAAAAAATAGTAATCGGGGCCTAGTCTGGGTCTGTACGTGTGAGATACACCTTTTGAGATCATATTTTCTATTCCGCTATTCAATCTACACCCTTTGGGGTAAAAAGAATTAAATTGCGGCATAGTCTGTATCGGTACGTGTGAGATACACCTTCCAATTTTTTGGGCGCATCTTACACCGCCGAGGATTGCAGGGTGCTTCAGTTTGCCTCCTGCCTGTTCCGAACTCCTCCTACTCCTCATCCTGCCTTTAGGGTACAAAAAATTGTAATCGGGCCTAGTCTGGGTTAGTATGTGTCAGATACACCTTTTGATATCATATTTTCTATTCCGCTATTCAATCTACACCCTTTGGGGTAAAAAGAATTACATTGCGGCATAGTCTGTATCGGTACGTGTGAGATACACCTTCCAAATTTTTGGGGCGCATCTTCCACCGCCGAGGATTGCAGGGTGCTTCAGTTTGCCTCCTGTTCCGAACTCCTCCTACTCCTCATCCTGCCTTTAGGGCACAAAAAATAGTAATCGGGGCCTAGTCTGGGTCTGTACGTGTGAGATACACCTTTTGAGATCATATTTTCTATTCCGCTATTCAATCTACACCCTTTGGGGTAAAAAGAATTAAATTGCGGCATAGTCTGTATCGGTACGTGTGAGAAACACCTTCCAAAATTTTGGGGCGCATCTTCCACAGCCGAGGATTGCAGGGTGCGTCAGTTTGCCTCCTGTTCCGAACTCCTCCTACTCCTCATCCTGCCTTTAGGGTACAAAAAATTGTAATCGGGCCTAGTCTGGGTTAGTACGTGTCAGATACACCTTTTGATATCATATTTTCTATTCCGCTATTCAATCTACACCCTTTGGGGTAAAAATAATTAAATTGCGGCATAGTCTGTATCGGTACGTGTGAGATACACCTTCCTAATTTTTGGGGCGCATCTTCCACCGCCGAGGATTGCAGGGTGCTTCAGTTT
The DNA here is from genome assembly GCF_965119305.1 of Pelophylax lessonae. NCBI lineage: Eukaryota > Metazoa > Chordata > Amphibia > Anura > Ranidae > Pelophylax > Pelophylax lessonae. The sequence continues at coordinate 76,750,971 of NC_138774.1, forward strand.
GCCTCCTGTTCCGAACTCCTCCTACTCCTCATCCTGCCTTTAGGGTACAAAAAATAGTAATCGGGGCCTAGTCTGGGTCTGTACGTGTGAGATACACCTTTTGAGATCATATTTTCTATTCCGCTATTCAATCTACACCCTTTGGGGTAAAAAGAATTAAATTGCGGCATAGTCTGTATCGGTACGTGTGAGATACACCTTCCAAAATTTTGGGGCGCATCTTCCACAGCCGAGGATTGCAGGGTGCGTCAGTTTGCCTCCTGTTCCGAACTCCTCCTACTCCTCATCCTGCCTTTAGGGTACAAAAAATAGTAATCGGGCCTAGTCTGGGTCTGTACATGTGAGATACACCTTTTGAGATCATATTTTCTATTCCGCTATTCAATCTACACCCTTTGGGGTAAAAAGAATTAAATTGCGGCATAGTCTGTATCGGTACGTGTGAGATACACCTTCCAAAATTTTGGGGCGCATCTTCCACCGCCAAGGATTGCAGGGTGCTTCAGTTTGCCTCCTGTTCCGAACTCCTCCTACTCCTCATCCTGCCTTTAGGGTACAAAAAATAGTAATCGGGGCCTAGTCTGGGTCTGTACGTGTGAGATACACCTTTTGAGATCATATTTTCTATTCCGCTATTCAATCTACACCCTTTGGGGTAAAAAGAATTAAATTGCGGCATAGTCTGTATCGGTACGTGTGAGATACACCTTCCAAAATTTTGGGGCGCATCTTCCACCGCCGAGGATTGCAGGGTGCTTCAGTTTGCCTCCTGTTCCGAACTCCTCCTACTCCTCATCCTGCCTTTAGGGTACAAAAAATAGTAATCGGGGCCTAGTCTGGGTCTGTACGTGTGAGATACACCTTTTGAGATCATATTTTCTATTCCGCTATTCAATCTACACCCTTTGGGGTAAAAAGAATTAAATTGCGGCATAGTCTGTATCGGTACGTGTGAGATACACCTTCCAAAATTTTGGGGCGCATCTTCCACCGCCGAGGATTGCAGGGTGCTTCAGTTTGCCTCCTGTTCCGAACTCCTCCTACTCCTCATCCTGCCTTTAGGGTACAAAAAATAGTAATCGGGGCCTAGTCTGGGTCTGTACGTGTGAGATACACCTTTTGAGATCATATTTTCTATTCCGCTATTCAATCTACACCCTTTGGGGTAAAAAGAATTAAATTGCGGCATAGTCTGTATCGGTACGTGTGAGATACACCTTCCAAAATTTTGGGGCGCATCTTCCACAGCCGAGGATTGCAGGGTGCGTCAGTTTGCCTCCTGTTCCGAACTCCTCCTACTCCTCATCCTGCCTTTAGGGTACAAAAAATAGTAATCGGGGCCTAGTCTGGGTCTGTACGTGTGAGATACACCTTTTTGATATCATATTTTCTATTCCGCTATTCAATCTACACCTTTTGGGGTAAAAAGAATGAAATTGCGGCATAGTCTGTATCGGTACGTGTGAGATACACCTTCCAAAATTTTGGGGCGCATCTTCCACAGCCGAGGATTGCAGGGTGCTTCAGTTTGCCTCCTGTTCCGAACTCCTCCTACTCCTCATCCTGCCTTTAGGGTACAAAAAATAGTAATCAGGGTCTAGTCTGGGTCTGTACGTGTGAGATGCACCTTTTGATATCATATTTTCTATTCCGCTATTCAATCTACACCCTTTGGGGTAAAAAGAATCAAATTGCGGCATAGTCTGTATCGGTACGTGTGAGATACACCTTCCAAAATTTTGGGGCGCATCTTCCACCGCTGAGGATTGCAGGGTGCTTCAGTTTGCCTCCTGTTCCGAACTCCACCTACTCCTCATCCTGCCTTTAGGGTACAAAAAATTGTAATCGGGCCTAGTCTGGGTTAGTACGTGTCAGATACACCTTTTTATATCATATTTTCTATTCCGCTATTCAATCTACACCCTTTGCGGTAAAATTAATTAAATTGCGGCATAGTCTGTATCGGTACATGTGAGATACACCTTCCAAAATTTTGGGGCGCATCTTCCACCGCCGAGGATTGCAGGGTGCTTCAGTTTGCCTCCTGTTCCGAACTCCTCCTACTCCTCATCCTGCCTTTAGGGTACAAAAAATAGTAATCGGGCCTAGTCTGGGTCTGTACATGTGAGATACACCTTTTGAGATCATATTTTCTATTCCGCTATTCAATCTACACCCTTTGGGGTAAAAAGAATTAAATTGCGGCATAGTCTGTATCGGTACGTGTGAGATACACCTTCCAAAATTTTGGGGCGCATCTTCCACCGCCGAGGATTGCAGGGTGCTTCAGTTTGCCTCCTGTTCCGAACTCCTCCTACTCCTCATCCTGCCTTTAGGGTACAAAAAATAGTAATCGGGGCCTAGTCTGGGTCTGTACGTGTGAGATACACCTTTTGAGATCATATTTTCTATTCCGCTATTCAATCTACACCCTTTGGGGTAAAAAGAATTAAATTGCGGCATAGTCTGTATCGGTACGTGTGAGATACACCTTCCAAAATTTTGGGGCGCATCTTCCACCGCCGAGGATTGCAGGGTGCTTCAGTTTGCCTCCTGTTCCGAACTCCTCCTACTCCTCATCCTGCCTTTAGGGTACAAAAAATAGTAATCGGGGCCTAGTCTAGGTCTGTACGTGTGAGATACACCTTTTGAGATCATATTTTCTATTCCGCTATTCAATCTACACCCTTTGGGGTAAAAAGAATTAAATTGCGGCATAGTCTGTATCGGTACGTGTGAGATACACCTTCCAAAATTTTGGGGCGCATCTTCCACAGCCGAGGATTGCAGGGTGCGTCAGTTTGCCTCCTGTTCCGAACTCCTCCTACTCCTCATCCTGCCTTTAGGGTACAAAAAATAGTAATCGGGGCCTAGTCTGGGTCTGTACGTGTGAGATACACGTTTTTGATATCATATTTTCTATTCCGCTATTCAATCTACACCTTTTGGGGTAAAAAGAATTAAATTGCGGCATAGTCTGTATCGGTACGTGTGAGATACACCTTCCAAAATTTTGGGGCGCATCTTCCACAGCCGAGGATTGCAGGGTGCTTCAGTTTGCCTCCTGTTCCGAACTCCTCCTACTCCTCATCCTGCCTTTAGGGTACAAAAAATAGTAATCGGGGTCTAGTCTGGGTCTGTACGTGTGAGATGCACCTTTTGATATCATATTTTCTATTCCGCTATTCAATCTAAACCCTTTGGGGTAAAAAGAATCAAATTGCGGCATAGTCTGTATCGGTACGTGTGAGATACACCTTCCAAAATTTTGGGGCGCATCTTCCACCGCCGAGGATTGCAGGGTGCTTCAGTTTGCCTCCTGTTCCGAACTCCACCTACTCCTCATCCTGCCTTTAGGGTACAAAAAATTGTAATCGGGCCTAGTCTGGGTTAGTACGTGTCAGATACACCTTTTTATATCATATTTTCTATTCCGCTATTCAATCTACACCCTTTGCGGTAAAATGAATTAAATTGCGGCATAGTCTGTATCGGTACATGTGAGATACACCTTCCAAAATTTTGGGGCGCATCTTCCACCGCCGAGGATTGCAGGGTGCTTCAGTTTGCCTCCTGTTCCGAACTCCTCCTACTCCTCATCCTGCCTTTAGGGTACAAAAAATAGTAATCGGGGCCTAGTCTGGGTCTGTACGTGTGAGATACACCTTTTGAGATCATATTTTCTATTCCGCTATTCAATCTACACCCTTTGGGGTAAAAAGAATTAAATTGCGGCATGGTCTGTATCGGTACGTGTGAGATACACCTTCCAAAATTTTGGGGCGCATCTTCCACAGCCGAGGATTGCAGGGTGCTTCAGTTTGCCTCCTGTTCCGAACTACTCCTACTCCTCATCCTGCCTTTAGGGTACAAAAAATAGTAATCGGGTTCTAGTCTGGGTCTGTACGTGTGAGATACACCTTTTGATATCATATTTTCTTTTCCGCTATTCAATCTACACCCTTTGGGGTAAAAATAATCAAATTGCGGCATAGTCTGTATCGGTACGTGTGAGATACACCTTCCAAATTTTTGGGGCGCATCTTCCACCACCGAGGATTGCAGGGTGCTTCAGTTTGCCTCCTGTTCCGAACTCCTCCTACTCCTCATCCTGCCTTTAGGGTACAAAAAATAGTAATCGGGGTCTAGTCTGGGTCTGTACGTGTGAGATACACCTTTTGATATCATATTTTCTTTTCTGCTATTCAATCCACACCCTTTGGGGTAAAAAGAATCAAATTGCGGCATAGTCTGTATCGGTACGTGTGAGATACACCTTCCAAATTTTTGGGGCGCATCTTCCACCGCCGAGGATTACAGGGTGCTTCAGTTTGCCTCGTGTTCCGAACTCCTCCTACTCCTCATCCTGCCTTTAGGGTACAAAAAATAGTAATCGGGGCCTAGTCTGGGTCTGTACGTGTGAGATACACCTTTTGATATCATATTTTCTATTCCGCTATTCAATCTACACCCTTTGGGGTAGAAAGAATTAAATTGCAGCATAGTCTGTATCGATACGTGTGAGATACACCTTCCATAATTTTGGGGCGCATCTTCCAACGCCGAGGATTGCAGGGTGCTTCAGTTTGCCTCCTGTTCCGAACTCCTCCTACTCCTCATCCTGCCTTTAGGGTACAAAAAATTGTAATCGGGGCCTAGTCTGGGTTTGTACGTGTGAGATACACCTTTTGATATCATATTTTCTATACCGCTATTCAACCTACACCCTTTGGGGTAAAAAGAATTAAATTGCGGCATAGTCTGTATCGGTACGTGTGAGATACACCTTTCCAATTTTTTGGGCGCATCTTACACCGCCGAGGATTGCAGGGTGCTTCAGTTTGCCTCCTGCCTGTTCTGAACTCCTCCTACTCCTCATCCTCATGCTGCCTTTAGGGTACAAAAAATTGTAATCAGGGCCTAGTCTGGGTTTGTACGTGTGAGATACACCTTTTGATATCATATTTTCTATTCCGCTATTCAATCTACACCCTTTGGGGTAAAAAGAATTAAATTGCGGCATAGTCTGTATCGGTACGTGTGAGATACACCTTCCAATTTTTTGGGCGCATCTTCCACCGCCGAGGATTGCAGGGTGATTCAGTTTGCCTCCTGTTCCGAACTCCTCCTACTCCTCATCCTGCCTTTAGGGTACAAAAAATTGTAATCGGGGCCTAGTCTGGGTTTGTACGTGTGAGATACACCTTTTGATATCATATTTTCTATTCCGCTATTCAATCTACACCCTTTGGGGTAAAAAGAATTAAATTGTGGCATAGTCTGTATCGGTACGTGTGAGATACACCTTCCAAATTTTTGGGGCGCATCTTCCACCGCCGAGGATTGCAGGGTGCTTCAGTTTGCCTCCTGTTCCGAACTCCTCCTACTCCTCAGCCTGCCTTTAGGGTACAAAAAATTGTAATCGGGGCCTACTCTGGGTTTGTGTAACGCTCCTGCGTTTTATGTATGGTGTGGATTTTCAGCTGCAGAAATATTCCACTTCAGTAGTCATGTAGAGAAACGCTGAGACCCCATTCCCAACTCTCAATGACTCATCATGTGTGGAGGATCTCAATTCAGCAAGTAAATACACACACTCAATAAGATGTTTCCTAGAGTGGCTTATGTATATAGTAACACAGTGATGATAGGCTGAAGAGACAGGTTGGGTAGAGATGGTAGATGACAGACACTTGAAAGGAAATGTTCTTGAAAGTAAGATAGTAGCAGATGAGATGCAGATAGGTTTAGCAATCATGTATGGTAGCAGATGACAGAGTAGCAGGTGGACATACAAGAGAGATCAACCCAGTGCAAGAACAGGTGGTTGTAGGCTCAAGAGCTAGCAATCTTAGATAATGCAGATGTAGTAATAGTCCTTAGTATGCAGAGCTAGATAGTGTAAGCTTTAGTATGAAAGTTATAGAGGTTTCCCCTACGGGGTACTTATCATTAATAGCAATGTAGCAGAGGAGAGGTTCTGCAAGAGCGGATGATCCGGTAGCGAGATACAGGGATCAGCGCAGCGTGGTTCCGACAGCGAGGTAAGCTTGCAAGCATGAGAGCTTCAAGACAGGTTAGCATCAAGGCACAAAGCAGTTTGAACGAACACATGTGAGTGAGAGCCGGCGATCTAAATAGCCATCAGTCCGGCGCTCAGTGATGACAGCATCAGTCTTAAAGGTGTATGCGTACCTTACCAAAAGAGAATGGTGGGGCGCATACACTTATGAAAGAGTAATTAGGGTACCCAAAGGTACCAGAACATTACAGTACCCCCCCTTTAAGGCCGGCTCCTGAAGGCCTCTGGAGCTGGTTTGTCTGGGTACTTCGCATGAAAATTGCGGATTAATCTAGAGGCATGTATGTCAGAGGTGTTTAGCCAGGTGTCGTCTTGGGGCCCATAGTTCTTCCATCGAACCAAGTACTGAAGTCTTCCTCTGTGGATACGAGAATCCAGAATCTCTTTTATCTCATATTCTTCTCCACCTTCAACTTGTACAGGAGGAGGAGGTGGGATAGTAGGCCTTATTCCTTGGTCAGGAACATGGGGCTTCAGTAGCGACACATGGAAAATGGGATGTATTTTGAGGTCTATTGGCAATGTAAGCTGTACTGCAGCTTTTCCAATAAGTTTCTTGATTGGGAAAGGTCCCAAGAACAGAGGTCCAAGCTTTTTGCTAGGGATTTTCAGTCTTAAATTTTTTGTTGAGAGCCAAACGAGGTCCCCGATAGCGTACTGAGGAGAAGGTCTTCTGCGAAGATCATAGTATTTCTTTTGTTGACTATGAGCGTGTGCGATGGTAGTATTAAGCAAACCCAGAGAGTCCTTTATTTGGGTAAGATAGTCTGAGGCTACTGGGTTATTTGAAGGAAGGATGCGTGGTGGAAGAATAGAGGGATGAAACCCATAGTTCAAGTAGAACGGACTCTGCTTGGTCGTACTGTGGGTTGCGTTGTTGTAGGCAAATTCTGCCAGAGGGAGAAGATCCACCCAATCATCCTGTTGGTAAGAAGTGTAACAACGTAAATATTGCTCGATGCATTGGTTGACTCTTTCAGTCTGTCCGTTAGTCTGCGGATGGTAAGGAGAAGTGAGCTTCCGCTCGATCCGTAGTATGTGACATAGTTCTTGCCAGAACTTGGAAATAAATTGTGATCCACGGTCAGACAGAAGAGTTTTTGGGATACCATGTAACTTAAAGACATGTTTCATCAGGAGTTCTGCCGTTTGTTTGGACGAAGGTAGTCTGCGAATAGCAATGAAATGTGCCATTTTTGTCAGATGGTCCACTGACACTAAGATGGTATTAAATCCTTTGGAAGGAGGCAATTCCACTATAAAGTCCAAGGACACAACTTCCCATGGAGTTTGGGGTATTGGTAGACTGCATAGTAGACCGGATGGTCTCGTAGTGTAAATTTTGGACCTGGCACAGACATTGCATGAAGAGACGAATTTTTGTATAGATGTTTTCATGTCAGGCCACCAGAATTGCCTGGCAATCAGATTAATAGTCTTTGTCATACCCATATGTCCTGCCATTGGCACATCATGCGATAATTCCAAGATCTTGGTGCGTATGGTAGGTGGTATGTAAAGTTTGTCGTTGTAGTAGAGGAAGCCTTCTGCATCAGTATTTAGTTGTGGTGGGGGTGAATCCAAACTTATACCATGCAAAACCTCTTCCTTCAAGGAACGGACAACTCCAATAATGCGTTTGTGAGGTATTATAGGAACGGAAGGGATTTCAAAGTAGTTTTCTTCAGTTAGTCGTGATAGTGCATCCGCCTTTTTGTTCTTAGCTGCTGTGGAAGAAGTGGAAGGTCTAATAAAACCTTTTTCCAAATTCTCATCCAAATAGTCTTTGAGATGGGAAAGTTCATCCTGTGAAAGAGGATAAACATGACCGAACGGCAATTTGCTATTTGGGAGTAGATCAATGCTACAATCATAGTCTCGATGGGGAGGTAGTGCTTGAGCATTTTTCTCAAGAAAAACCTCAGAAAGATCCTGATAACATAGTGGTGCAATCTCATCTGTCACCACAGACAGGATCTTCCCGAAAGACGGGAGGTTACACTTACCCTCGCAATAGCAAGAGAGGAAGGTCAGGGTCCGTTCCTTCCAATCTATGGTTGGTTGATGTGTGTGCAACCAGGGAAGTCCCAAAACAATGGGAAAGTGGGGTGAAGATATTAGATCGAAGGTAGTGGTCTCCATATGAGACCCGTTAGTAGTGACTAGGAGTGCCTGTGTCTGATCAGTGATCGGACCAGAGGATAAAGGAACACCGTTAATAAGACTCACTGAGACAGGTTTAAGTTTAGAAATAATAGGAACTTTATTTAAAGCAGCAAAACGTATGTCAATATAATTTCCACAAGATCCTGTGTCAATCATGGCCTTAGTAGTAATCCTGTTCTGGTCCCACTGTAATGTCAAGCAAACAGAAAGGTAAGGGTTAGTGATTGAAGTTGTCAATCCCCCTAGGAGGACATGTGAACACTCACCCTTCTTGTTGTAGACTAGGGGACAGACGTTTATCTTGTGATACGGGGATGCACAGTACAAGCAGAGATTACCAGATCGTCTTCTGGCTCTTTCCATAGTTGATAGATGTGGGCGTATGGTTCCTATCTCCATAGGAACGGGGTCAACGGCCGAAATCCGAGAAGAACTGGATAATGGCATTCCCATTTTCTCAGCCTTTCTTTCTCGTAGTCTTCTATCTATGGTGATACTGAGTTGTATCAATGCATCCAGGGTTTTTGGCAGATCCTCTCGGGCGAGCTCGTCTTTAACGGCCTCTGATAGGCCAAGCCTAAATTGGGTTTTCAGAGATGCATCATTCCATTCTGAATCAAGGGTCCATCTCTTGAATTCTGCGACAAAGTCTTCTACAGGTCTCCCACCTTGTTTCAAGGATCTTAATTGAAGATCGGCAGTACTCTGCCTATTGGGATCATCATATAGGCTAGTGAGTTCTGCTAGGAACAAGGCATAGGAGTTGAGAAGCTGATCGCTTTTCTCAAAAAGAGAGTCTGCCCAGGCCCGAGGATCGCCTGTTAGGTAAGAAATAATAGTACAAACCTTAATGTGATCAGTAAGGTAGGTACGGGGTTTTAGCAAGAAAAGTAACTCACATGCGTTTTTAAATTCGCAAAATTTTTTGCGATCGCCTGTAAATACCAAAGGAGGATTTATTTTGGGTTCAGGGGACTGAGCAGTGGTAAGTTGTGTCAGTCTAATTACCTGCTGCGACAGAGCCTGATTGTCTTCTTTTAATTCAGCAAGTGCGTGTATTAACGCAGTTACTTGCTGTTTTAATTGTGTCATCTGAGTGGTTATTTCTGCTGAATCCATTTGTGGTTCGTTCAATCTGTAACGCTCCTGCGTTTTATGTATGGTGTGGATTTTCAGCTGCAGAAATATTCCACTTCAGTAGTCATGTAGAGAAACGCTGAGACACCATTCCCAACTCTCAATGACTCATCATGTGTGGAGGATCTCAATTCAGCAAGTAAATACACACACTCAATAAGATGTTTCCTAGAGTGGCTTATGTATATAGTAACACAGTGATGATAGGCTGAAGAGACAGGTTGGGTAGAGATGGTAGATGACAGACACTTGAAAGGAAATGTTCTTGAAAGTAAGATAGTAGCAGATGAGATGCAGATAGGTTTAGCAATCATGTATGGTAGCAGATGACAGAGTAGCAGGTGGACATACAAGAGAGATCAACCCAGTGCAAGAACAGGTGGTAGTAGGCACAAGAGCTAGCAATCTTAGATAATGCAGATGTAGTAATAGTCCTTAGTATGCAGAGCTAGATAGTGTAAGCTTTAGTATGAAAGTTATAGAGGTTTCCCCTACGGGGTACTTATCACTAATAGCAATGTAGCAGAGGAGAGGTTCGGCAAGAGCGGATGATCCGGTAGCGGGATACAGGGATCAGCGCAGCGTGGTTCCGACAGCAAGGTAAGCTTGCAAGCATGAGAGCTTCAAGACAGGTTAGCATCAAGGCACAAAGCAGTTTGAACGAACACATGTGAGTGAGAGCCGGCGATCTAAATAGCCATCAGTCCGGCGCTCAGTGATGACAGCATCAGTCTTAAAGGTGTATGCGCACCTTACCAAAAGAGAATGGTGGGGTGCATACACTTATGAAAGAGTAATTAGGGTACCCAAAGGTACCAGAACATTACAGTTTGTACGTGTGAGATACACCTTTTGATATCATATTTTCTATTCCGCTATTCAATCTACACCCTTTGGGGTAAAAAGAATTAAATTGTGGCATAGTCTGTATCGGTACGTGTGAGATACACCTTTCCAATTTTTTGGGCGCATCTTACACCGCCGAGGATTGCAGGGTGCTTCAGTTTGCCTCCTGTTCCTAACTCCTCCTACTCCGCTTCCTCATCCTCTACCGCCTCCTCATCCGGTCAGCGTAACACCTTCACCACCAACTTCAGCACAGCCAGGGGTAAACGACAGCAGGCAGTTTTAAAACTTGCCTGTTTGGGGGAAAAACCACACACCGCGCAGGAGCTGTGGAGGAGCATGGGACAGCAGACCGATGAGTGGTTGCTGCCAGCGAGCCTCAAGCCCGGCCTGGCGGTGTGCGATAACGGGCGAAATCTCATAGCAGCTCTGGGCCTAGCCGGTTTGACGCACACCCCTTGCCTGGCGCATGTGCTGAATTTGGTGGTGCAGAGGTTCCTTAAAAATTACCCCGATATGTCAGAGCTGCTGCAGAACGTGCGGGCCGTCTGTGCGCACTTTCGGCGCTCTCACCCTGCTGCTGCTCGCCTGTCAGCGCTGCAGCGTAACTTCGGACTTCCCGCTCACCGCCTCATATGTGACATGCCCACAAGGTGGAACTCCACCTTGCACATGCTGGAAAGACTGTGCGAGCAGCAGCAGGCCATAGTGGAGTTTCAGCTGCAGTACGCACGCGTGAGTCGCTTTGCGGAACAGCACCACTTTACCACCAATAACTGGGCCTCCATGCGAGACCTGTGTGCCTTGTTGCGCTGTTTTGAGTACTCCACCAACATGGCCAGTGCCGATGACGCCGTTGTCAGCTTAACTATCCCACTTCTATGCCTCCTTCACAAAACGATTCAGGCGATGATGGAAGAGGATGTGGCACAGGATGAGGAGGAGGAGGAGGATGAAGTGGTAACATTTCCAAGGCTTTCAGGGCAGTCATTCGCAAGTGGCTCCGAGGGTGGGTTCCTGCACACACAAACGCCAGGTACACAATTGTCCAGCAGGGGCACAGTTCTGGAGGATGAGGAGGAGGAGATGGAGGAGGAGATGGAACCATGTTCACAGCAGGGTGGCACCCAGGCCAGCTCATGGCCATCACTGGTGCGTGGCTGGGGGGATACAGAGGACACAGACGATACACCTCCCACAGAGGACAGCCTTTCATTGCCTCTGGGCAGTCTGGCACACATGAGCGATTACATGCTGCAGTGTCTCCACAACGACCGCCGAGTTGCCCACATTCTAACTTGTGCTGATTACTGGGTGGCCACGCTGCTGGATCCCCGTTACAAGGACAACGTACCGTCCTTAATTCACTCACTGGAGCGTGATCGCAAGATGCGCGAGTACAAGCGCACGCTGGTAGGCGCGATGCTGCTGGCATTCCCACCTCACAGCGGGGCCACAGTGGAAGCACAAGGCCAAGGCAGAGGAGGAGGAGGAAGAGGTCGCCAATGCAACCAGGGCACCGCCAGCACCTCAGAAGGCAGGGTTAGCATGGCCGAAATGTGGAAAAGCTTTGTCAGCACGCCACAACAGACAGCAGCACCAACAGCTCATATGGAACGTCTTAGCAGGAGGCAGCATTTCACCAACATGGTGGAGCAGTATGTGTGCACACGCCTACATGTAGTGAATGACGGGTCTGCCCCCTTCAACTTCTGGGTCTCCAAATTGGGCACATGGACTGAGCTTGCCCTTTACGCCTTGGAGGTGCTGGCGTGCCCTGCAGCCAGTGTATTATCTGAACGTGTATTTAGCACGGCTGAGGGCGTTATCACAGACAAGCGCAGCCGCCTTTCCAGAGAGAACCCGCCGAACACGGACATCCAGGTGTCCACTCAACTCTAGTGGAGAGGTGATTGTATGCCATTCCCTTTGGAGGAGAGGAGGACCCTATCATATCTTGATCTGTATGCTGTATATGACCTTTGTAGCGAGGGTCATATATTTCTGGTAAGAGACAGTGTGAACTGATCTTTGGTGGTGGTTCTCTGGGCTTATGGACTTTTCATCTTTGTTTACATTGAACACTTATGGACTGTGGTTTCCCTCTACAATTTATGGACATTCTGTGAGAGCAGTGTTCCAGAATAGCACCACATTTTTTATTATTATTAATGATAACACATAGACTAGTGAAATAAAATAAAAAGGCTATAAAACCAAAAATGATAAATAAAATAAAAACAAGCTTCACTAGGCTCTCACAAGCATCAAACTAAAACCACTGAGTATCATTAAAATGGCTAATGGTATGTGGAGGAGCAGGTAATAGATTCTTGTTGACTACCATCCAAAAACACTATATGATCTCAACAGCCAGACTCCTAGCACTTCCTGTATATCTTCTGATTGGTCCAATTGACTATATACTGTACATCTTAGATGTTAGATTCTCAAATTATAAGACTGATATAACCGTCTTAGCTCATGAAGTTGGCATGAATACCCAATAAGAGAAAAAAAATAGCTTCCCTAAGAGTACTTGTAGTAACATTTATTAAAAGATATAATACCAAAGGAAAACAACTCACATTTTAAAAGTGCATAAGTAGCATTATGAGCATCAAGATATAGCTGGTTGGTTAGCCTCCAAATAGATAATGATATGTGGGGGAAATAAGTAATGAAAATCTCACTGACCACCATCAAAAAATGCCAAAAGATCTCCACAGTCAGCATTGTATGTGCCTCATTGACAAGTGGCAAGGTCTTGATGCTTGTCAAAGAATAGTGCTGCTAATGCACTCTTGAAATGTGAGCTTTTTTTTTTTGGGGGGGGGGGGTTATAGCCTTGCTTTGAAACATTACTTCTCTGTAGGAAGCTAGCCTTTTCTCTTTCTGGGTATCTATCACAGCTTAATGAATTACGACAGATATATCAGTTTTATGGTATGAGTCCATCAAAAACACACCTAACAATAATCATCCATCAAAAACAAACCCAACAATAATCACCCATCCATCCTTATGATATGAGAGTCTTGTGGTTATGATGACATAAATAGTCGGTCACACCAATTGGAAGATATGCGAGAAATTCTAGGAGTTTAGATATCACCTCATACATTATTTGACCTTCTAATAATTTGAAGGTCATATTATCAGGTGGGTGTGATTCTAATGAATCGCCTAAAGAAGAAATTGAGCACTTCAAATTTCACATACAATTTATTTTGATAATTTAAGGTTTTATATAGACTTTTTGTTATATATTTGCAGTTTTTCTTCCTATAGTCATTACATTTGATGGACATTTACTACAATGAAGCCCTGCTTATTTGTTGGTTTATTTAATGCATGATACTTCTTTAGGAAGCCGCTTTTAGGTGATTTAATATTATTTTGATCCTTGGGCGCAGTGTTACCGCAATTATGTTCTGTATGATATGTTAGTATAAACAGCATGTCCTGATATCAGATTCTATTGTGTCAACCTTGTAACACAGGTTTTATTTCACCCAACAAAGGATGTGACAAAGTCCACCTAGCCTAACCCAAACCCTGCCTATTTTCAGAAGCATCCACGTCTTAACACAAACTTTTTTATTTAAAGCCTAACTTTGGCCTGAAAAAAAAATGCGTTATATCTGACTAAACTGGTACATTACACTAATGTAAGCCAGGAGGAAAAAAAAGTGCAGGCACCAGCTGAATCCATGGCCAGTTTTGACACGTTCAGGTAGTGTCAGAGTTTCCTGCTACTTCCTAGCTCCCACACATTTCTATTGACCCATCACTATGCTAACAGATGCCATATATAGGATATCGGATGTAATTTGTAGAACATGAGTACACAGGTGGCAGGAAGTGGGAGGTAAGCTTCAGCACCAACATAGGAAAAGAAAAACAGGTGGTCCCCCCCAAAATCAATACCAGGCCATTATCTGAGCATGCAGTCTTGCTGGCATTGCTACAGTACGTGTCCTCAACATGGCAGGGGAGGTACCTTGCCAGGGAGCACATCCCTGTTAAAGCACATTGTCCTCATGTTAATAACAATAAGGGCCTCTTCACCACAAAACTGGCCCTGTGGCAGTGGAAATTTGTGGGTGGGTTTTTTTTAAAATATGCAAGCCCCCTTTAAAAATACGTGGCCTCAGATAGCTTTCATACATTGTCCCCCTACTCATTCACAAAAAAAATGAAATAGTAATAAACACACACACTTTTCGACACGTTCTTTATAAACAAACAAAAAAAAAAGGCCTACGATGTACAATCCATCATCAGTCCCATCATCTAGCGATGCAGATCCCAATTATTCATGATAAACTACACCTGCCGATCCATACTTGGTCAATGACATCATCCAAGAGACCCTGCCCCTTTGTTTACATTGTGTGGTGGAGGCTAGGACATTTGAGTTGAGCAGTCGATGAAACTGAAATGTGTCTCAGGTCAGTGAACATCAGTCATTGTGATTGACTAGGATCTGCTGGTGGATTTACAACTTTTAACTTTTTTTTTTTTTTTTAATAAAGGGCTTGTCAAAAAGTGGGTGTGTGTGCTTTTTTTTACTATTTACATTTTTTTTGTGTGACTAAATATGAGTACCTTGCACCCCTTAATCATTCAAGTGAGGAAAGAGGACGGTATCTGGGGGGTAATTTTCAGATAAGCCCCCTACCCACAACCCTCAACAACTTCTAAGCCAGGGTTGAGGGAAAGAGGCCCTTGTCCTCATCAACATGAGGACATGGTGTTCCTTGGCTAGGTGCCCCCCCCCAATGTTGAGGGCACCTGGCCTGGTATGATTCTGGAGTAAGGGGTGTATACTCGCCTCTCCTTTCTTGGCCAGCCAGGCTGCAGGCTTGGCTGTTTTGGGGGAAGTCTATGTTTTTATATTTGTTTTGTTGCATGGCTTCAGACCTGAAGGGCCTTGAATGATTTTTTGGGGGGACCCTGTGCTCTTTTTTTTTTTTTTACACGGTCCCGTACACTGTCAGGCTGACAGCTGAATGTGCGGGGCAAGGATGATTACTGGTTGTTAGTATGCTGGTGGGTGCTGGCTCCCTAACAACTAGGAGCCCTCAGCAGGAAGCTGTCATGGCCTCTGCTGCACTTGGAGGTTCAGCCATTCCCTTAAACTTTGTGAACAACAAACAAACCTACAGCTCATCCCTAGAGAGCACAGGAATCTCTATACACTTTGTATACAGTGCAGATGCCTCTCCTATTTTCTTTTCTTTGCCTATAGTGTTATTTTCTCTATCAGTCAAATGTCCCTTAAGTCATCTGATCGTATGTTCTTAAGGCTATTTTCTCTTAGGATCGAATGTTAGGAACCCTCCTCGAAAAAATGTAGCGATTATCAAGATCAGGAAGTGGGTATGGGACCTTTAACCCAAAACCCCCAAATAGTACTTAATTTCACTTTTATTTTTCAATGACTTAAAGAATTTTTCATTTTTGGCTATGACCCCTCCTAGGGAACAAGATTTTAAATACTTTTTTGTTAAAATATCCCTTCCTTGTTTGTAGTTGGAGCACAGAGATATTATCAATAAGGCAATCTCAACTATGGAAGTCCTTCCAACGATTAAACAGTCGAAATCCTCAAAGGCCTCCGGATTGCTTCATAGCCTTATATTATAAACAATTTGCCCAACACCACAGCAAGGGAGCCCTTTAGACGTGGACTCCAATACAGCCTATATCTGTTTGTTACCTAAACCGAACAAAGACCCTACCATTTTGTCTAATTATAGGTCAATCTTACCAATCAATTGTGATCTTAAATTGCTTACTAAAATATATGCAACCAGGGCTAAAAGTTTTATAGAAAAGTGGGCGGTAGCCATTAGAGCCGACCCCAATATCCATGGAGTGAAAAGTTGGGGCAGGGTCCATAAATGCGGCTTGTTCGCTGATGATATGCTCCTATTTATAACAGACCCTGTCACGACCCTACCCTATTTGTTTGCTCTGTTACATAATTTTGGAGATATTTCTGGGCTTTGGGTCAATCAACTTAAATTGGAGGCGTTAAATATAAATCTTCCTGACACAGTATTGAATGCCCTACAGCTGTCCTTTTCCTTTAAATGGGGTCTCCAGATGCTCCCTTACCTTTGGGTGAAACTGACATCTGACGTTGCTACATTGTTTCAGGCCAACTACCCACCATTATACGACTTTACTAAACGTGACCTGAAAACCTGGCAAAATTATGATCTTTCCTGGTTGGGGAGAATTGCAGCAGTTAAAATGACGGTTCTTCCACGTTTACTATATTATTTCAGACCTCCCCTCCCGATTCAGGTGTCCTCCATTTTCTTCCGACAGCTACAGTCTTTCATTTTTAAATTTATCTGGCATAAAGGTGGATGTCGGGTGGCTCCCGACATCCACCTTTATGCCAGTGGAGAGGGGGGTTGGGAGACCCGCATTCTTTACGCTATTATAGGGCAGCACAACTAGTCTAGTTGTATCAAATCTTTAACGTTGATGGTACCACTATCCCACTTGACCTATTGTATTGGCTATCTTTGTCCCACTCTTTACGGCTTTGGGACATGGCATGTAAATTGTATCCTTTAAAATCCCCTCATACTCCAGTGGCCCCTCTCTTGCATAATCCTCACTTCCCTCCAGGCCAAAGGCTTGGTCAGTTCACCTGGTGGACTGACAAAGGTATTTATAGGATTGCTCACTTCCTGGAAAATAAGGGGATTAGACTACACAGTTATTTTAGGGACACGCTGAAGATGCCTCCTGGGGAGACATTTCGTCTATATCAAATAACGCATTTTCTATGAACACTACTGAAAGATGGGGTTGACATAACCACTAGAACTCTTTTTGAGAACAGGTGTTTGCATGGGTTGGAACCATGGGAGGGGGGATAATGGCACTCAATGCCCTATTCAATGATCACAATGACAAACATTCATACCAATGGGCGTGGGAATCAGACCTGGGAGAAACAATTGAAGAGGAGGAGTGGATAAAATGGTCGACTATGGTGCACAGGGGGATACAGAACACCTCCTTGTTGGAAGCTAATTATAAAGTGTTATCTCACTGGTATCTGGTTCCGTCACAACTGGCGAAGCTATATCCTGGTGCCTCGTCCCTATGTTTTAGGGGATGTGGGCAGATAGGCGATATGCAGGGCTGGTGCAAGGATTTCTGCCTCCCTAGGCAAAATAAAAATTGCTGCCCCCCCAGATGCTCGGTCTGAGACCAGTCCAACCATACCCCCCCCCCCGGGCGCCAGTTCACTTACCTTGTTCCTCCAGGTGGCAATGGCTTCCCCCTCAGTCTCCATCATGTCCCCTCTCGGCAGCCGTCTCCTCCCTCCTCCTCTGCCACTAGGATGCCTTCTCCTTTGGCCAATCGGGAAACAGGTCTCAGGACCCGCATCCTGATTGGTCGGGCAAAGAATCAGTGTGGCAATAGCAGATATTAATTCGCTATTGTCACACAACTGGGTGAGCTCAGGGCGCAGCGCTCTGCGCCCCGAGCCCGCCCTTTTTTGGAGCCTATTAGAGCCTCTGGATCTAAACATGTGCTTCAAAAAAAAAAAAAATACCTCATTGGAATCCATACATCCGGCGCCCTGCATGCAGATTAGGGGGCCGGACGCATGGATAGTGGGGGGGCCCCTAATGGACGGGCCGGCCGCAACTGGTTAAAACCCCTTCAGTGACTTACGGAAAGTCACTTACCTCGAGTCAGGGTCCGCCGGCGCCCCCTGGTAAGTTGCGCCCTAGGTGGCTGCCGCTGCCTAGGTCGCCTTACTGGTAGCACCGGCCCCGGCGATATGCACTATGTCTGGTGGTCCTGTCTGAAGGTACGGCGCTTCTGGATCCGGGTATTCAACCTGATCCATTGGGTGACAGGACAAAATGTTCCCAGGGCTGCTTAGATGGCACTGTTTGCTGACCTCGTGGGGGAGATCCCCAGACATCTGCTTACCCTCATCTTCTTTATCCTCCTAGCAGCTAAAATAACCATAGCGCGTTCATGGAAGTCACCGGTGCTAAATATTGTGATGGTCAAACATAAAATCTCCTGGATCATGGTTAACAAAAAATTGACTAGTATCCACAGAGACACTCAGATAAAGTTTGAGAAGGTGTAGAACCCGTGGATGGCATATCTTCAGGCTCCCAGGATATTAGGTGGCATGATATACTTATAATGGGGCACAGTCCTGGGGGGGACAGACTCTGACTTGTTCTTCTCTTCCTTTCTATCTTTAATTTTCCTTTCCTCTTCTCTTTCTCTTCTGCTTTCATTATTCTGCATTCTCCTTCAAAAGGATAATCCGATATGACTTAGACGGCTTGCTTCCAGTTGACTTTTTCCCATACTGATATGATACATGAATGTTGCTGGTGATTACTGCTTTTAGATGCAACTATTCGACACATGTTGTTCTATAATAGGATTTATATGCATAATTTTCTGGAATCCTATGATTGTTACTGATACGATTGTATTCTGATGGCGTTAATTCTTTCTTGATGAATGTTCAAATTTCAAGCTTTCCTATGGTATTTTAAAAAAATTTAATAAAAACTATTGAAAATTAAAAGTTTTATAGAAAAGTGAATAAACATAGAACAGGTAGGTTTTATACCAAACAGACAGGCAGCTGACCAAAGACAGAGAGCGTTAGATTTATTTTCCTTACATAAACTTGGACTGTGAAAGATAAGAATGCTGCTTTCATTGGACCATAAGGCCTTTGATACAGTGTTGTGGCCCTACCTACTTAGGTTATTGTCTAAATTTAATGTTGGCCCTAAATTTCTGTCCTTCTTGCTGACATTGTACTTGATTTATTCGGCTCAAATTTGAATGAAAGGTTATAAATCAAACCCTATTAACATAGCATCAGGCACTAGGCAAGGGTTTTTGCTATCGCCACTTTTGTTTATCATAGCTTTAGAAACTAGCTATTGTAATTTGCACCAACCCAAATATATTAGGTATCGAAAGAGCGGGCAGGCACCATAAATGTGCTCCTATTGCTGATGATTTGCTTCTGTTCATTACCTCTCCTTACACCACTCTTCCAAATTTAATGGAATTGCTGGGTTGCTTTGAAGTTATACGATTATACAGACTTGTATGGCATACAAGAACAATCAGTGCTCTAGAACACAGCGGAAAAGGAACAGTTCGTTAAGTTCATGGCAGATGGGAAACTGATTAAATAAATGGATGCAAACAACTCGGCAGCTCCTTGTGGGTAGACCTAGGAGGGATCCCTCATGGACATGTAAAGAAAGAACAGCAGGGCACCAGATTAGTGTAGGATAAAAACAACACTTTAATAAAAGGCACACTTACATCTGAGAATCTTGTAACCTACTCTGGTGGCCGAAAAGGATGGTGCACAAACAGCTCACAGCAGTCTGGATGGACAGATGATCAGCTGCAAGCCACAGGCAAGGATCTGCTGTGAGATGTAAGACTAGTGGTGTCTGTAGCCCTCGCTCGCACCACTGACAGGAACGGGGAACCGTGACTGATAGGAGGGGCTGTGCCGATATACGTGTTTCTGAAGCCCCGCCTCCTTTTTTCAGCTGGCCCTTCAGGGGAGGAGAAGGGGAAAACTTGAGCTTTCAAGCTGGCTTACTTTAACCAATGAGATGAGATGGAGGTAGGTGGAGCCACCAGAGGAATACAAAACATTACTGATGGTGAAATCACAGAGGGACAACAAAGCACAGCATGAACGGACCAGACAGAGGGTTTTAGATATAAAGGAGGCACACTGAGGTGCAGGAGACAGTAAGAAAAAAGTAAGGTCTCAGGCTGTGCAGCTGGATAATCTAGCCCACCAGGATGGACATAAAAGCTTAGAATATAATATATGTTAAAATCAATTTTAAAATAAATATAAATAAATTATTTTTCAACTGCTCTACAAAGTATATGGTCTACTACCTGTCCTGCCAATGTGGTCCCCTATATGTGGGCTGTGCAGTTTGTACTGTAATGGCCCACTTTTGGGAGCACAGGTAGTTTATTGAGGACGGCAAGGACGACCACAGCATTCCCAGACACTCACACTCCACAAAAAGTCGACAGAGGTTCTGAGACTCTGGGTGATGTAGCCCATCCCTCCATTTGATTTGTTAGCAGAGAGATTTCAGAGGCTCTGCCGCAGGGAGACCTTCTTGATATTTACACTCAACACCCTAGCACCCAGAAGGCCTAATAAGAAACTCGAAATCAGCACCATTATTTAATATTCCTGGGTTTATTGCATGTCTTCTGGCTGTTGTTTCTTTCTCTTTCTTATTCTTTCCCTTGGTATTCGATACCAATCATTGTATGTATTTATTCTTGCACACATGTGCATGTTTACAGTTTTCCACCTAGGGGGCCCTTCCCCCCCTTACCGGGCCCTTCCCTCCCTTACCGTGGTTATAGTCCTCTTTTTCACCTTTTGTTTTGAAGGAGGTGGAGATGTGGTCAACAAAGTCTCTTTCCTGGATATGCAGAATTGCAGTGGTAAAATGGTGGTATTTCCAAAGGTTTTATATAAATTTTGAACTTTGCACATTCAAATCCCTATAACTGATCTCTAGAAATTTCAATCCCGAGTACTGAAATTTATCTGTGGTCCCAGGGGGTGTAGATTCACACGTCATATCCAATATACCCTTAAGAGCTCTGGTGGTCTAGGAGTTTCGGATTTTCGCAAATATTATAGGGCAGTCCAACTTACCCAATTATACCAAGTGTACTACTGTTCTTATCAACCGCACTGGAACTGACTGGAAGCACAAGCTTGTAGACCTCTCCCTAATAGCCTTTTTTTTTTTTTTTAACTACTTTAAGACCGGAAGATTTTGCTGCTTAATGACAGGCCCTATTTTGCGATTCGGCACTGTGTTATTTTAACGGACAATTGCGCGGTCGTGCGAAGCTGTACCCAAACAAAATTGACGTCCTTTTTTTACCACAATTAGAGCTTTCTTTTGGTGGTATTTGATCACCTGTACGATTTTTATTTTTTGCGCTATAAACAAAAAAAGAGCGATATTTTTCACATTCTGCTACATAACATTCCCAAAAAAATTATTTAAAAATCAAAATTTTTTAACATTTTAGGCCAATTTGTTTTCTGCTACATATTTGTGATAAAAAAAAATCGCAATAAGCTTATTTTGATTGGTTTTTCGCAAAAGTTATTGCGTTTACTAACTACGGGGAAAGATTTATGTAATTTTTATTGTTTTTTCTTTTTTTACTAGTAATGGCGGCGATCTGCGATTTTTTGCGGGACTGCGACATTGCAGCAGAGAGATTGGACCTCTAACTGACATTTTTGATACTTTTGGGGGTACCAGTGACATTACTACAGTAATCAGTGCTAAAAATATGCACTTTTAATGTAATAATGCCATTGGCAGGGAAGGGGTTAATACTATTGGTGATCAAGGGGTTAAATGTAAGCCTAGGGGAGTGATTCTAACTGTGGGGGGGGGGGGGGGGGGTTGGGCTTTTGAAATGATCATAGAGACATGCGATTAGTATCGCATGGTCTCTGTGATCATGTCAGGAAGAAGGACGGACGACTGTGTTTACATTACAGTGGCCTCCCAGGCAGTGGCCTCCCAGGCAGATGACGCCTATTCACGTGATTTTGCCTGGGAGAGCCACACTGCCGACGTAAATAGGCAGTGCAGCGACGGCAAGTGGTTAAATGCTTTTTATTGGATTTTCAACAATACAAGCAATCAAAAAGAAAACAGTTCAATGTACAAGAACCATGGTATAACAGGTGGAACAAACAAGAAATAATCAGAAATAAACAGAAATACAAATTATAACAGCATAGCAGTCAGCGAAGAAGCACAAGGATGCACGAGTGCAAATTGTGGATAAATTAGTACAAGTGAAAAATAAATATAACATGCAGACCTACAGGCTATTCGGGAACAGAGAAGAGTTGGGAGAAGCCCGCAATTAAGGAATAGGCATTCAGGATTGTGGTGTCAGATGAAGTGGAGGGGCTCATACCCCGGACACACCCATGGGGAACTCACTGTGTCTGATGGTTATACTCCCCCCCAGCAGTTGTCCCTCTGCCACCCCTCCCCTCTCCACTCCCCCCTCAAGGGAGAGCATCATTGGTCAAGTATCAATAGTCAATATGTCAGGCATGCGACCAAATCGACCACTCTTTATCACATTTGGAAATAGACAAATTGGCTAGTGCCAATAACCACTCATAGGAGTAGTTCTCATTCACCAGGGGGATCACTTCAGACACGGTCGGAGTACAAGTGGCTTTCCAGCTCCGCAGTAGGAGTTGGCAGGTGGCTAGGAGTATATGTGAAACCACCATTCTGTACCATGGGGAAAACCTGTCTATGCCCAAATGTAAGATGGCTACAGAAGGCCCAGGTTTAGTTATAATCCCCGTGCACGAGGAGATAAGTGCGAATACCTGGCTCCAAAGGCCTCCTAGATTCGGGCATGACCAAAGTGAGTGAAGTAAGGTACCTACTTTTTCACATCCTCTCCAGCAACTTGGAGAGTAGGAGGGCGACATCTTGGCTAATCTATAGGGGGTATAGTACCAGCAATTCACGATTTTTTCATGAGTTCCCTGTGACCGGAGCAGCGGGAACTCACAATAACTGTCCACAAAGCCTTCTTCCAATCGTGAAGGTCAAAGGTCTGGCCCAAGTCAGATTCCCATTTCAGCATGGGGATGAATTTGTTAGCTGTTATATCGGTGTAAAGAAGACGCTACAGGCGGGAGATGTGGCCTTTTTTCAGGAGGTAGAAGGAAGTATTGTTTTTTAGTTCTCGGTGCACCTTAAAAGGCGGTATGGCATGTGATTTAAGGAAATGTAAGATACGTAGGCAGGAAAACCGGGCCATGAGAGTGAGGTTGTGTCTACTCGTTAGTGCCACCAACGAGTCGACACAATAGTTTGTCATTAGATCATGTAGGTGCGAGATACTGAAGGAGTGGAGGATGTGCGTATTTAAGTTAGGGATGAGGTGGTGGAATATGTCTATGCCGATAGAGGGGTGTCGTCTGGCGTTCTTCGTTTTGAGAATGTTCTCCATGCCAGGATTGACGCCTGAATAGTGGGGGGCATGTGTTTCAAAGCCAAAGGTGTCCAATGGTCAAAAGAAGCAAGGGCAGGTTCCCCCCTGGAATTAGAGAAGCTTCCAGGTCCACCTATCTGGGTACGTTGCTGTCAGAAAACCAGTGCCTAGTCTGTTCCATCATCGCTGCCCAATAGTAATTGGGAAGGTCCGGTAGACCAGCTCCTCCTAGAGAATTGTGGAGGGAAAGGGTGTGGTGAGCGCATCTTGCTCTTTTCCCATTCCAGACATATGAATGTATCGACCTAGATAAAGTTGAAATGTGGGCGGCTGGAATGGGAATAGGCAAGGACTTGAAAAAATATAATATTTGGGGAATAATAAACATTTTTAAGGCCGCTATTTTACTGAACCACGAAATTTCATGGCGGGTTAGATTAAAGAGATCTTTGTCTAGTTTTGTTTGGATGCGTTTGTAGTTAGTGTGGACCATGGACGATATCGAAGAGGAGAGGGTAATCCCCAAATAGGGAATTCCCTCATCTTGCCATGAAAATGGGAAACGCTTTTGGAGTGAGGCTTTTGTTAGTCTGTCCGTGCCTAAATTAAGTAGAGGGATTTCGAGGCATTAAATTTGTAGTACGATAGGGACACAAAGTGGAGGAGCTGCAGGATTTGTGAGAGACAAAATTATGTAATCGGCGAACAAATTAAGTTTATGTTGTGTGTCGCGTATGACAAAGTTTGATATCCCTGGGTTCGCTCGCACTGCTTCTGCCAGGGGTTCGATGGAAAGGTTAAAGATGGTTGGAGATAACGGGCATCCCTGGCGGGTGCCATTGGTAATTACAAAAGGGTCTGGATAGAATGCCAGAGGCGTTAACTCTGGCTGTAGGGCATGAGTATAAAGCCAGAATGGCGTTAAGAATGTTACCATCTATGCCGAATTCTTGCAGCGCTAATTTCATATATAACCTATTAACCCTGTCAAACGCCTTCTCTGCGTCTAAAACCAACAGCAGACAAGGCGTTCGCTTGTGGTTTGCATGGTATATCAAGTTGATCACCCTCCTGGTTGCATCAGATGTTTGACGACCCGAGATAAGCCCAGTCTGATCTTTTCCTATCAGGGATGAGAGAAATTTCATGAGGGGAGTAGCTAACAGTTTTGCGTAAATTTTTTAATAAAGATATGGGGCGGAATTTCACCGGGGTGATAGGGTCTTTGCCTGGCTTAGGTAGAGTGACTATTTGGGTGGACAGCATGTCTGAGAGGAAAGAAGCGTCCTCTATAGCTTTAGTGTAAACGTCCATTAGAAACTTAGTTAAAAGAGGGTCAAAAATGTTGTAATATTCGTTCGGCAGTCCGTCCGGGCTGCGAGATTTATTGTTGGGTAGGGATTTAATCGTTCTGCTAAATTTCATGTTCAGTAAGAAGGGCTTTTAAAGCTTCCATTTGTGGGGTGGTCAAGGAGGGAAGGTTCAGCGAGGAAAGGAATGTCTGTATGGCCTCTAGGGAGGGTTGTGGCGTGTAGGGGTTATTCTTCAAGTTATAAAGGGTCTCAAAATACGCTGCAAATTCATCCACTATGTCTTTAGGGTTAGTGATAGAAACATAGAATGTGTCGGCAGATAAGAACCATTTGGCCCATCTAGTCTGCCCAATATATCTGAATCCTATGAATAGTCCCTGGCCCTATCTTATATGAAGGATAGCCTTATGCCTATCCCATGCATGCTTAAACTCCTTCACTGTATTTGCAGCTACCACTTCTGCAGGAAGGTTATTCCATGCATCCACTACTCTCTCAGTAAAGTAATACTTCCTCATATTACTTTTAAACCTTTGCCCCTCTAATTTAAAACTGTGTCCTCTTGTGGTAGTTTTTCTTCTTTTAAATATGCTCTCCTCCTTTACCGAGTTGATTCCCTTTATGTATTTAAAAGTTTCTATCATATCCCCTCTGTCTCTTCTTTCTTCCAAGCTATACATGTTAAGGTCCTTTAACCTTTCCTGGGAATTTTTTTCCTGCAATCCATGTACTAGTTTAGTAGCTCTTCTCTGAACTCTCTCTAGAGTATCTATATCCTTCTGGAGATATGGCCTCCAGTACTGCGCACAATACTCCAAGTGAGGTCTCACCAGTGTTCTGTACAGCGGCATAAGCACTTCTCTCTTTCTACTGCTTATACCTCTCCCTATACATCCAAGCATTCTGCTGGCATTTTGTGCTGCTCTATTACATTGTCTTCCTACCTTTAAGTCTTCTGAAATAATTACTCCTAAATCCCTTTCCTCAGATACTGAGGTCAGGACTGTGTCAAATATTCTATATTCTGCCCTTGGGTTTTTACGCCCCAGGTGCATTATCTTGCACTTATCCACATTAAATTTCAGTCAGAGTTCTGACCATTCTTCTAGTTTTCCTAAATCCTTTTCCATTTGGCGTTTCCCTCCAGAAACATCAACCCTGTTACATATCTTTGTGTCATCAGCAAAAAGACAAACCTTACCATCGAGGCCTTTTGCAATATCACTTATGAAGATATTAAACAAAATTGGTCCCAGTACAGATCCCTGAGGTACCCCACTGTCAACATGACCTTGTTCTGAATGTTCTCCATTGACTACAACCCTCTGTTGTCTGTCACTCAGCCACTGCCTAATCCACTCAACAATATGGGAGTCCATGCTCAATGACTGCAGTTTATTGATAAGTCTTCTATGTGGGACAGTGTCAAAAGCCTTACTAAAATCTAGATATGCAATGTCTACTGAACCTCCACCGTCTATTATTTAAGTCACCCAGTCCAAAAAATCTATAAGATTTGTTTGACATGATCTCCCTGAAGTAAACCCATGTTGTTTTTCATCTTGCAATCCATGGGATTTAAGATGTTCCACAATGCTATCCTTTAAGAGGGTTTCCATGAATTTGCCTACTATTGATGTCAGACTCACTGGTCTATAGTTGCTCGATTCCTCCCTACTACCTTTCTTGTGAATGGGCACGACATTTGCCAATTTCCAATCTTCCGGGACGACTCCTGTTACTAATGATTGGTTAAATAAATATGTTAATGGTTTTGTCAGCTCACCACTAAGCTCTTTTAATAATTTTGGGTGTATCTCATCAGGACCCTGTGACTTATTTGTCTTCACTTTAGACAGCAATCTTAGAACGTCTTCCTCTGTAAAGACACATGCATCAAACGATTCATTAGTCATCCTTTCAAGTGGAGGTCCTTTTCCTTCTTTTTCTTCTGTAAAAACTGAACAGAAGTATTCATTAAGGCAGTCGGCTAGCCTTTTATTCTCTTCTACATACCTTCCGTCCTTTGTTTTTAATTTAGTTATTCCTTGTTTTAATTTCCTTTTTTCATTTATATATCTGAAGAATGTCTTATCCCCCTTTTTCATAGACTGAGCTAGTTTTTCTTCTGCCTGCGCTTTAGAAGTTCTTATAACTTGCTAGGCCTCTTTCTGCCTAATCTTGTAGATTTCTTTATCTTCATTGCTCTGGGTTTTTTTATAATTGCAAAATGCTAGCTTTTTATTTTTAATGATTTGGGCCACTTCTGCTGAGTGGCCCTGTCTGGAGTACGGATGAGATGTGAGATCCAAGATCTGGCTTGCACTGCCTTCAATTTGGATGCCAGGTATTTCCCTGTTCTGTTGGCTCCCCCATAATGGGCTACTTAGGCGGCGGATATGGTTGTCATACCTATTAATGAGGAGGTTTCTCAGGGATTCCCTGAGCTTGGTGAGAGATTGGGAAGTGGAGGGGCCCTTTTGTTGGGGGTTTGTAGGTCTTGAATGTCAGTCAATAAGGAGGTAAGTTTGTTGTTAAACATTCTATTGAGTCTGGCAGTCTGTTGGATGCAGACGCCCCTGATGAATGCCTTATGAGCATTCCAGAGAGTGCACGCATCCCCCACGGAGCCCTGGTTCAGGTCAAAAAATGATTTGATATGGTGGCTGAGAATAGCAGAGGTGCTCCTCTCTTGCAGTACTTTTACGTTGCACCTCCATATTCTAGACTGCACAGCATTGTCCTTCTCCTCTACCGTCAGGGAAATAACTGCGTGGTCAGACCACGTAATATCCTGTATAGAGGAGGAGGATGACTGTTGGAGAAGCCTCTGGTCCAGCAGGAACATATCAATGCAGGATTACATACGATGTCTGGAGGAAAAGAAGGTGTAGCCCCTCTCCATCGTGTGGTGGCACCTCCAGACATCATACAGGCTCTCTGCATGGGACCGGGTTCTTAAAGAGTGATGGGCTGTGCAAGCCCTTGATTTGATGTCTAACTCCAGATTGGTAGTCATGTTGAAGTCCCCACATATCAATACTTGCCCATACTTAACCTTCTGAACAGTCTTTAGAAGTCTCTTCAGGAGGCGGATCTGATGAGAGTTCGGGGCGTACAAGGAGACTATAGTGTACGGGGAGTTGTTCAGGTCTCCTGTTAGAATGATGTAACGACCATCATCATCTAGGAGGGAGCTCTTAAAGGTAAATTGGCAGAGTTCCTGATGGCAAGTAACACTCCCCTCTTCTTCTTTTCTGCGGCGCTGGCGAGAAAGACATGAGGGTAGACCTTGTGAGAGCATCTCGGTGTCACAGTACGTGAAAAGTGGGTCTCCTGGGCGCAAACCACGTCCGCATTGGCAGTTCTGGCTTCCTTCCAGAGGGAGAAGCATTTGGAGGGGGGGTTGAGCCCCTTTACATTCAGAGAGATACATTTAAGCGGCATGGCTGTAGGAGGGAGTCTCGCTGGGACGTGGCAGGTCTAGAGTACAGAATGGTCAAAGTCCGGTAGAGATTCTTAGCGTGGAAGGTGGTCCGAAAAAGTTGAAGGGTCTCATCGACATTGGTGCAGGTCTGAAAAGCAAAGTCTGACTGCTAAGGCATCGTGTGCCAAAAGAAGGTATGAAACAAGACAAAACTAACAAACAAAAAAAAAAAAAAAATAAGGGCCTCGCTTGCGAGGCGAGCACAGATGCACTGTGATAGCAAACGGTGGGGGGACCATAAGTTAGAGGTCCTCTCCGGGCCTCGAGCTCAAGGAGGAGCATTAGGTTTAGAGCCTGTGGAACCTTGGTAGTGCGTAGATAGTCCTGGGAAAGTTGGGCCGGCTGTTGGGCCTGTTGGGAAGGCGGCATGGAGTTGGGGATAATGCCCCATTGGTACAGGAGCGAGAGGCCTTCCTCCAAAGTATTCACAACATGTGGGGTGCCATTGTGAGTAACCAATAAGGTAGCGGGCAGCCTCCATTTATGGGGAACATTATGGTTCCATAAAGCTTTAGGTTCTTTCTCCGTTGGAGGGTGTGGCGGGAGAAGTCAGGGAGCAGTTTTAATGTAGCATAGCGTTCTGGAACCAGTGGGGCATGCAGGAATGCTAACATGATCTTGTCCTTAGATTGAAAAAAATGCATTCTCAACACTACATCCCTCGGAGCGTCAGATGAAATGAAAGCAGGTTTGGGGGGGTCTATGTATCCTATCTATAGACAGCTCCAGGGGGGACAGATCTGGAAGTAGAGCAGAGAACAGTTCCTGAGTGTATTGTAGGAGTTGAGAAGGTGCGATATTTTCAGGAATACCTCTTATTTTTATATTGTTCCTTTTTGATCTGTCTTCCAAATCAGCCACCTTGTCTTTCAGCCATGCAATTTCATCAGTGTGTGTGGCCTGTGTATTAGCAAGGGCATTCACAGAGGATGCATGGGTAGCCATTAGGTATTCAACTTTATCAACCCTCTCCCCCACTTGCTGAATATGTGGCTTGCACTGCTGTACAGATGCTAAAATGTCAGTCTGTAAGGAGGCTTTGAGGGACATTAACATCTCCTTAAGTGTGGTATCAGACACAGGCTATCCCTGAGTGGGGAAGGAGAGAAATGGGTCTTGTTGCTGGGGCCTGTCTGCAGATGAAGCAGCACCTGGGGCACTCACCTCCATGCCTGATAGTTGTGTAGGCCTCACAGGTGAAGTGATGTGTGGCTGCGATTTTACTGGGCTCCTGGGAGAGGTAGAGTCCTTGCCTGATGAATCGCTGCTACCTGGATGTGATCCAGGTTGTGGAGGCAGTGACTGTGCCGGAGATGGGGCCCAGGGTGAAGGCGTTAGACTGACGGGGTGCGATTCCCGGCCACCACCATCTTGAAAGGCGCCGTGGCCTGCAGACTTAAAGAAGTCTTTGAAGGTATTCGGAGCGTGCTGACCAATTTTTGGTTTGGGCATCTCCCGGGGTGCCCAGCAGGTTAAAGATAGTGGTGTGCGGCGAGATGGGGGCTCCAACAGGGCGGATGGCTGTGGATTCGTTCGAGGCCCGGCGGAGAGCTCCTAGAACGCGGCCATTCTCGGTCGCGGTCGCCATGCCCCCCTCCCTAGACTTTTTGATGTGGAGTTGTCAGGTCATCTTATGCCCCTCTTGATCACATTCATATAGACTGGCTTGGGAAAGATATCTGGAGACAGAGATCACAGAGGAGGACTGGAATACTTGGACTTCCAGAATCAATAACGCTAGGTTCACACTTAGTTCGAACGCGGCTCACAGCAGGGGTCCGGGGCATCCCTGTTCTTCATTTTAGAGACGAATCAGACCCAAATTTTTGCCTGAATTCAGATCTGAAATGGAGCCAAAGATGCACAGGACCCCTGTGCAATCTGCTCCGCGGCCCCCCCTGGAGATGTATGAACTGACTCCATTGAGACCAGGCACATTTTCCTGTTTCGGAAACCTGCATCCAATTCGCACTAGTGTGAACCCAGCCTTAAGGCATTTTAAACGTTCAGTTAATAGAGACTAATTATAAGGTCATGTCTTGATGGTACCTGGTCCCAGCTAATATGTGCCCTGAAGCTTCCTCTAGGTGCTTTAGAGGTTGTGGCTAGAAGTGCTCAATGTGGTGGTGGACCTGTCCCAAGGTCAGGCGCTTCTGGGCGAGGTGCACACACTAATATTCTTAGTAACTATGATTAATATATTAAGAAAGGCACAAGTAGCTCAGTTAAGTGAACCTATAGATAACATTTCTAACCATACACAAACATTGATTTTTTTTTTTACAGCTAAAATATCTATTGCGACTGCCTGGAAGATTCTGGATTATTGTAGCACTGTCCCCATAGGGCTTGCTGTATGATGACTTGTTGGGCCTCCTCTGATTACCAGCACACAGTCACTTAGGGTCCAGTTCACACATCCCTCCTCACTCCCAATGGCTCGTCACTCAATAAACCGTCCAGGGGTATTGGTTTTTAGTGTTTATTTTGGAACTTGGATGGGAGAAGGGAATAGTGGGATACTCTAACTGCAACTATTCACAATGGATAAGGACAACTCTCACTTGACCTCATCAGGTTGTTTGCGCTTTTTAATTGATACTGCCACGTGTATGAAAAGGGGTAAGTCTCCTTGCTCTTTCTCTCCAGCACTAGACTTGGTGAACTATATTCTCTTCTGAACACTCACTAGCATCCCCTTTTCTGACCCCCGTCCACTGACTCTTCTAGCTGCAAGGGTGGCCCCCCTCAGGTCAGGCCCCCTTGACACAGACCTGTACTCACTATACTGCAGTGCTACTGGTCCCTTATAAAGATATGCCAGGACCCGATGGGTTGGTAACACTACTAATTGTACTATTACAGCTCTGTCTAAAAGGTGGCGGCACTCGTCCTCAATACAATCCCTTCACTTTTTAGGGTGATTCCCCCCTTTTTTGTCCCCCGTTTTTACTATCAGTGTTTTAGGGGGTCACTGCTCTATACTTGATATATCTGTTTGGCTACTGGGTGTGTCCCCACATCTGCCTCATGGATGCTGCTCCTGGTCTTTGGGATCCTAGATAATATGAAAATCATCTTTTTATGCACTTTGAGTTTCTACTGTGAAAGGGTTTTTCCATATATGTAAAATAGATGATTGTTTTCTTTATAGTGTATTGCTTGTGATTCTTTTTCTAGAACCTAAATGAAAGATTACAAAAGAAAATATGCTCCTGAAGAAGCATATTATCGGGAAAAATGTTGAGCTTAATCTACTGTATATTCTAACACTATCAGGTTTATTGCTTCATCAGCCTGATACTGGAGTGGGATAAGCCAATTAAATATGTAGTGTTTTTTGACTATATATTTTCTATCATGTATACATGTATGTTTTAATTTTTAATGGTTTTGAATAAAATTTGTACTTTTTTAATAATCGTGCCTTCAAAGTCCATGTTCCCAACCTGTAGCTCCTTACACATTATAATTATTAGGATGTGGCACTTTATTTTTTATTTTATTTCGCACCCACAGTACCACCCTGTGTTGGTGTGACTTGTTCAGTTCATCACTATACTGCAGAATTAGATCCTCCAGTGTCTCCCCTCTCAGGCTTCACAGGACCTCTGGGTTCAGTTCCTCTCTAGCACTCCTTAGGCTCTCAGTTTGACCACCTGAGGCCGCATGGCACCTCTACAGAGGAGGAGGCAACCGCCCCCCTCCCTCCGGGATTCCGCTATCCAGCCGAAAGACCCCGAGCACATGTGCGCCTGGCATTTATACAGTATCCCAGCATGCAACGAGGCACTTTCCTCTGCCAAACCACCAGGGGTGTATCAAACACCTGTGTACTCATTTGTCAGGGTTTCCTCCTACTGACCAACATGCCTCCCTATTGGACCAGTTTGAAACACTCTGCAGACAGAACGAGTTGCACCTGAGCACAATTAGCAGACATCACTAACAGTTCCTGCTCTCTGGTAGGCAGAGAACAATAGAGATTTACCTGCAGTCCCTCTGGTAAGCAGAAAGGATTGAAAACTATACTTTCTCTCTAGCACCTACCTAGGAGGGTGCTACATCATGTTCAGCCAAAAATTGGTCAGTATGAAGCAGGACAAACAATCCAAATTTGAGAGAGTTTGGGATTTGGGGCTTTGCTACTTACCAGCCACCTCTTCTTAAGCACCGGTCAGTGAGTGGAAGGGGTTGGGTGGGGCAGAGTTCTGGTCGGGTTTCCTGTCCCAATTCTTCTTTCTTGTTTCCCTTCTGTTTTCTCTTTCTCTCTTCATTTTGGTGTACACGTAATATGCTCAAAAAGTGCCCATTGGGCCGTCATTTCTTGATTTAATGGTCAATAGACTGCGAATAATATAGTAACACTGGTAACCGCTCTTTACCTCATTTTCGGAGAGAATACTTTGGTCTCTGTGCAAACGTTAGTCTTCAGATAGCTTGGAACCTTGGTGTTGTCCTTTGTTGGGACTCTTTATCATTTGTCTGCTATGTTATAGAATGTATCCTGTTATACAATGCTCTTGTGGGACCTTTTTATATATTTTGTATTTTTTGTATTTCGCATACATACTGACACCCCAGGGATGATATATAAGACATATTCTATACCTATGATTAAAAAAGAAAATTTCAATAAAAATGTATTACAAAGAGCATTGAATGTTAGGGATGTTACATTCGCCCTGTGAAAGGCAAGGAAAAGAAACTGATATTTTACACATATTGCAAACATGATGGGTAATATTTGTGACTTATGTTTGAATGCTGATACATTTATGAAGCAAATTTTTTTTTTTTATGCATAGAACCCCAAGTGTATACTCCCTGTGTGTTTACCCAGCTGGGGTTTGGGAGACTGACATGGGACATCTGCTAAAGCTGGTGTGGAATTTGCATATATTTTACCTTCTCTGCTACTTCCTTTCCCTCATGATCAATTAAGGCATTTTTTTTTTTAAAAAAAAAAACCTTTTTAGTTTAAATTACATACCTTATTTTAGATCCAGTAAGAACTGTGCTTCTCTCTGCAATGCAGGCAGGTTATGACTGGTGGAAGGTGACATCCCTAAAGTGGGGAGTGTCGGGGCGCATTGCTCTGCGCCCCGATGACCCCCAGAAGGCTGCCAATCGGCGCCTCTGCCTGCCTCACGTGGGGTGCAAAACCCCACCCCCCCATAGACACCAGTTGGTCCGGCGCCCCTAGTGGGCTGAAAATTGTATTTTTTTTTCATTTTTTTTCTTTGCCCACAGATTGGGGGGGGGGGGGGCGGCGCCCCTGCACCCCCTATAGACCGGCCGCCACTTGGACAGTAATGGCAAATCCAAAATTTTACAGTTGTCACAAGTATAGAAGAGAAAACTTTAAGTTGGTGGGGAGGATTGGGATGGGGACACTTGCTTTGGTGACTACAATGTGTGTAAATTTGACAAGTCGACTGTCAGATCGGCCTGATTGATTCCACACAACCCTGGCACAAGGCTACAACCAAGAATTTAAAAGCCAGTCAAAGAAAACATTTTTGCTAACTTCCCAGCACTGAATGCATGCGTAAAATGCACAGGTCAGGAACACCTACATACAAAACTGTCGATTGCCATACATGTTACACATCGCTGTACCAAAAGTGAGATTAATAATTCTAGGGCCATTATGCACCACAATTTTACTCTCCAGGGTTGCTGCTTTCAGAAAATATATGTTGTTTTGGGTGTTTTAAGTAATCTTCAGGCCGAAAATTATTTCTTAAACATGGGTGAAGAAAACGCAAAAAACGATTCAGGTAGCAAAAGGGTTAACCAATGTATGCATTATCCAAAACTAAAAAATAGCTGCATCTTTACTCTTGTCTAACTCTTCTCCAATAATAAAGTCTAATAAATATTTTGATGATAGAACTGCCCCTCTATTCATTTTTGTCTTTTTTCTTTGCTGTTGTAGTTACATCGTGAGAGTTCGAGCAGTGGTGATGTCCAGAGACGACTCTAGTGGGGGCTGGGTGCCAATGGGAGGAGGAGGTCTCAGCCATGTAATGATCTGCAAGGTTCGGCGACCAGACACCTCTCACCAACGAGACTACCTTATCCGAGGGGAAAGGCTGCGAGACCAGGCTGTACGTATACTCATTATATACAATGTATGGCTGTTAAACATGTTACTTATGCAACTTAAAGGATAAGATACAAATCAGATTTCTGGCATCCCCTGCAACAAAAATGTCATTTTTAAAAAGATACTCCCAATAGGAACACATTTAAAGGGATGCAGGCCCAGCAGCTTTCCTCATTAGAGCCTTGCAGCTGCCACAGCTGATAGATAATTATGAAACCACTCCCATTTGACCCTCTTAGCACAGAGGAACAAACAATGATTTCTTCAGAATAACAAAAGGTAGGAATCTGCAACAAAGTTTGTTAAAATCCTTGTAATTTACATAGATCAACCCAAAGGGAATGTTTTTTTCTCAACAAAAGTGGTGTTACGCTTTAAGCCTTTAGGTGATATTTAACTCACAGTTTTGTAAACAACTCCAACAGCTGATTTAAAGTGGTTCTAACGTTTACTGTATTTACTTTATGGTTGCTTAATTGGTATCTATCAGGGATCTTCCTGCAAAATGTTGGAGTTGTACCTGACTTTTCACATATCTTCTGGCATTGTCCTTTAGTTCAACAATTTTGGATGGGTGCCATTCATCTTGGAGGTTACGACTCTTCCTGTCCCTTGGTCCATCCTGGACTGCCTTTTGGGCTTGTGGAGGGACTGGCCATCACTGTGGCACATGGAATCCTGCTTGAGGGTATTTTTATGCAATGCTCGTACTTCATTGGAAAAAAAAACCATACCCCAATTCTGCAGTTCTGGAAAGGACTGGTGAACTCTGCTTTATCATTCTATAAGGTCAGGTATTTGAATCAGGGTTATCCCTGATGAAACATGCTTGGGGTATCTGGACATCTATGGTTGATACTAATAGGTAAGCCCCCATTGTTACTGTAGGATGATCAGGTTGAACGTTAACATCCATCTGAATCTTTGCCTTGAATGTGAGGTTATCTATATTCCTGGGACTGGGATACTCATTGCGTTCTTGTCTCTATTCATTCCGTGATGTTTGACATTGCTGGCATGTGTCTTATTATGGGCCTTGTAGGTTTCCACCCTGGTATGTTGGCCACAAACAATTATCTTCCCATATAGGGTACGTTACTTTTCCTGGAATGATGGGAGGGTATTGCACAGAGCGAGGCTGGGGAGGGTGGGTTTTTGTTGTGATTTTCTGGTCTTGCATGACTGGCTTTTGGTGCCAGTCTGGTGGCTTTTATACTTTTCTATTCTTTTATTTTTATTTTGTTTGTATATCTTTCTCAAAATTCTTAATAAAAAAAAAATAAAAAAAAAAAATGGTTCCAAAGCCTTTTTTTTTTTTTTTTTTTACCTTAATACATTCTTTGCAATAGGGTAAAAAAAAAAACCCCACTATCTTTCCTACCCCTCCCCTACCCCCATTTCTAAACATATACTTGATTCCTGTCACTGTTAAAATGCTGTTCTGGATACAGCACTGCTTCTCTCACTTCCTGGTTTTGCAGAAGACACTGAGAGCAGTCATAAGCTCCTGCTGCTATCAGTCAAATTTCTGTAAATGAGGGAGTAGTGGCGTGGCTTTCTGCCACTGTGTGTGTGTGTGTATGGATGCACAGAGCCTGGCATAGGAGCATAGGAGCACATGCACACAGGTGGTGCCCCCATAGCACCTGGTTTACTGGTCCCTACCAGCCTCTTGATGTCATCTTCTTTGACGAAACGCCCTTGGGGCACTAGTCCTCCCACTGATCTGAGACAATTATGGGGCTGATTTACTAAAACTTAAGAGTGCAGAATCTGATGCAGCTCTGCATAGAAACCAATCAGCTTCCAGGTTTTTTTTGTCAACACTTAATTGAACAGCTGAAGTACGAAGCTGATTGGCTACCATGCACAACTGTAATATATTTTGAACTCTCTAGTTTTTTTAAATCAACCCCTATGTCTCCCACTGTGTCACATACTTGGTCCAAGGCTGA
Organism: Pelophylax lessonae; assembly: GCF_965119305.1. Lineage (NCBI taxonomy): Eukaryota > Metazoa > Chordata > Amphibia > Anura > Ranidae > Pelophylax > Pelophylax lessonae. Next base: position 76,787,158 of record NC_138774.1, read on the forward strand.
TATGCCGAGAGGGCTCCCCTTGCGGCTAAGTGCGGCACACCCCTGAAGGTGGTACAGGAGGTGTAGCGCCCAAAGTAGCACAGGTTACCAGCAGGGTACAGGAGAACCGGTGGACGCCTTGAGGGTGCTGAAGGAGATAGGACACACAGCAAGGCAAACGTCTTTTGAGAACTGCAGAGGAACGTGGCAACCTTGTGCACGACTGGAGGCAGAGGTAAGTCCAGGCTGGGGGTCAAACACAGGTGGTCAGTCTGAGAATAGGGCAGGAGGCAATAGCAAAGTCCATAATGGAAGCCGGGGTCATGCACAGGAAGACTGATAGGTGGTGCAGAGGAGTCCTTGAGGCAAGCTGGGGTCATACACAGGTTATCAAACAGGAGCCAGCAGGTGAAGCAAGCCAGAGGGTCAATACCAGAAGGAGATCAAACAGAGTCAGGAGCAAGCCGGGTCACAACAGGAAGTCCAGGGAAGAATACAGGAGCACAGAAACACAGGGGAGCTGACAACAATCCAGAAATTAATTGGATTCTGCCACTGTCTTTTATAGGCCAACAAGTGGCCGCATCTGTCACGCTTTGCGTACACGCGTTGACCAATTCGTACAGTTGCATACACGAGTTCGCCGTTCCTGCGCCATGGCGTACAGAGATGAGCCGGATGCACCCATTAGTATTACTGGCAACATTGCCAGTTCTCCTACGCACATTTCCCTGACACACTGACACCAACAATGGAGCACTATTCCTCCCACTAATACCAATGATGGGGCACTATTCCTCCTCCTGTTCACCACAGGTGCTATGCTATGCAATGTAATGTGTTACCACCAAGCAGGGCCAGATTAACATAGGGGCTATTGGAGCTGCAGCTCCAGGCCCCTACCTTAATATAGGCCCCGGGTTGGCCATATTCACTGTTACCGCTCTTCTGTCACTTGTAAATACAGAAGTCTGGCTTCTATGCTCGCTTCCCCAGGCAGCTCCCTCAGAACCTCCCCACACAGCACGAAGGCCGGACAAGGAGGGACAGTTGCCGATGCATGGATGTGTTTATGGGCTTCAGAGACAGCATCCCATGTTGAATTAGGCATGCATGGCTGCACCCTTCCTCCTCTGGGTGCATGCCAAGGCACGGCCCTTAAGGCCCTTCAAAATCCTCAGCACCAAGCCCATGATGCTCTTAATCCGGCCCTGCCACCAAGCCTGTAACATTGTCTACTACCACATTGATGCAGGGGCATTTTTTTACTCCCACAGTCCACAGTCCGGAACCCTAAAGTATAAAGGACAGCAAACTGGCCCTTTGTTCAGAAAGTTTGGATACCCCTGGTCTAGAGAATAATTGTAGAAAAGTGAGGGGGCAATGAGTTTTGTCCATGTTTCTTGTTTTCCAGACTATCCTCGAGTGTGTCCTGAAGAAGGGCCTAGTGTACAATAAAGCCAACCCCATCTTCCATCATTGGAAAGTCGAGGAGAACAAGTTTGGGCTGACCTTTCAGAGTCCGGCGGATGCTGTAACATTTGAGAGGAGTGTGCAAGCTGCCATGGAGGAACTCGTAGAAGGTTGGTTATGAAGTCAAGCAAAAGTAAAAAAAATAGTCAAAAGAACCTCAGTTAATTTGGCTTTATTATATTCACAATGTTAACCACTTTACGACCGCCCACCGCAAATATACTGGGGCAGGCAGCCGCTCCTGGGCAAAGTGACGTAGGTATCACTATGTGTCACTCGCTCTCAGAAAGCTAGGGAATGAGCACGCGCCCGCCCCCGCTCATCAGCGGGGAATTCAATGCGTGTGTCATGCGGCTCCGATTGCCGCCTGACACCTGCAATCTTTACCCGCTGAGAGAGAAGAACAGTCAGCTGTTGTATACACAGCTGACCATTCTTCTCCCTGCAATGATCATAGAGCCCCTGTGATCGTTCTATATAGGATCACATGTCTCTATGGTAATTTCAGAAGCCCCCTCCCCCCACAGTTAGAATCACTCCCCTAGGCTCACATTTAACCCCTTGATCAGACATAATGTTAACCCCTTCCCTGCCAGTGTCATTATTACAGTAACAGTGCATATTTTTAGCACTGATTACTGTAGTAATGTCACTGGTCCCCCCAAAAGTGTTGAAAATATCAGTCAGGGGTCCGATCTGTACGCCGCAATGTCGCAGTCCCACAAAAAATCGCAGATTGCCGCCATTACTAGTAAAAAATAAAAAAAAACAATAAAAATGACATAAATCTTTCCCGTAGTTAGTAGACGTGATAACTTTTGCGCAAACCAAACAAATATGCTTATTGCCATTTTTTTTTACCAAAAATATGTAGCAGAAAAAAAATTGCACAGGTGATCAAATACCACCAAAAGGAAGTTCTATTTGTGGGAAAAAAAGGACATCAATTTTTATTTGGGTGCAGCGTAGCACGACCGCAATTGTCCGTTAAAGCAACACAGTGCTGAATCGCAAAATAGGGCCTGGTCATTAAGGGGGCAAATCCTTCTGGTCTTAAAGTGATTAATATATTTACACTGGTCCTTGGTGGCACCATGCTATCAGGGTAAAATAGACACACAAGAGATGACATCTAGGTGTTAAACAATAATTAGTGAAACAAGTTTGAGAAAATTGTGTTCAAAGGTACTCTCCAATTAGATGTGCAAAAGTACTCATCTAATATTCTGCACCAGGCTGCCCTACACTTCAGATGGTTGCTGATAGCTGCTGAAATTTTGCACACCAGAGATGCCTAAAACAAAGAGGTGACATATATCTTAATACGCAAACACAATCCATTTATTTTGATTATTATTTCTATGAAATCATTATCTACCCCCAGTCCGGTTTTGTGATCTGGGTTCAGGAAGGTAGCATAGCACAAACTGAGGGACAAGAGGCTTTAGTCCTGCCAGAAGGTACACAGAAAATGCAGTTCAAACAGGCTAAAGGGAAACATGGGAAATATGGGAATATATTTAAGGGATTTTTTATTGAAAACAGATCAGAAGTGCCTTACCATAAGGAGGTTCGCTGGAACATTACCTACCTATTAGATCTACCTGGCAGCAGATGTGAATATGAGTAGTGTCTTAAGAGGTGCAATCCAAGGACCAGAGGGCATCCATACAGAACTCAAACTGGGCTTAGCTTATCTGTTTATTCACACCCAACTGTTAACTTGTGATAAATCTATCTTCTCTCACCATAGGATCTCTGTCACATTCAACTTCCTCATCATCATCCTCTACCTCTCGGGAAGAAGCGCAAGCTTTGGAGGATGTCATGCCAGTAAGTAGATAAAGAAAATGCCATTAGGATAAACAAAACTAGTTTCTATTGCCAAAAAATAACCTTGAGAGCCACCAGCATTCCACCCCCAACCAAGGTGCCTGGTCTTGTGTGGGAGGGAACATTTATAAATTCACGTTACCCTAGCTATTGAGTAAAAGACGCTTAAAGGTACACTACATACCAAAAAAAAGCAACCCATGCAGTGACATTACCACCAGAACTATGCAGATACTGTCGAGCAATAGATCCATCCACCCGACAGTGCCACCATCGACCTGGAGGTGGAAATTGGAATGTGTGCGCATGGCTTCCAAGTCCAGCCCTGTGCAGAAACCATCAGGCAGAAAACCAATGTGCCTGACAGTTCCTACATTCACATTGTACCCTGCAGCTGGATGTACCTTAGGGCAGAGCCCACCTACCACCAAACCCTAGGTTTAGCACTGACCATGTACCTAATACTCTGCTTAGTTCCTTTTTGAAAAACTCGATCTCAGCTATGCAACCCTTATTCCAAAGAATATTTAAAGTGAAGCTGCACTGCACCAAAACCAAAAATGTTTTTAATTCATCTTTTATATTCAATGCAAACTTCTTCATCCTATTATGTCTCCATGCTTTTTTTGCTGGAAATTCACTTTGAAAAACACACTCTAGCATTTCTAGGCATGGCCATCTTGAGTAAGGGCTGATGATTCATGTATTATTTACTGGAATCCATTTTCCCCTAGCTCAGGAATGCAGGCAGGAGAGTGTTGAGGTGTAGCTGAGGAAACCCCTCCTTCACTCCTGTAGACTCCTGGGATGTATGACATGGTTTACCTAAGCCCAGAAACCCAGAAAGTACCTGAACAAATGTAAACAAAAAAAAAGTTAAACAAGTAAATATATTATACCTTCCTATCTATTTACTAATGCTAGCAGCATAAGGGTTAAAAATAGTCAATGCTGAGATAATGAAGTTCCACTTTAAGTCAGTGTTTGCAGGAAGATAGTGATGTTAGTCCTTTAGATGATTAGCAAAGCAGTATACCCATTTGGCATAGAACCTATGTGATAAAAAAAGCTGACCGCATTTGTTACAATTGACTATATAATCTCCTTTGGATTTACCATCATTTATGTAATGCAACTTCTGACCTGAATGGATATGAATTAAAGCCGGGTAAAACTTTTCTTTCCTTATTCATTCATTGAAGCACATAGTATTCAGAGACAACTGGATTATACTCAAAGGTAAGCTGAAATCGGCAACAAGGTGAGCATTAATAAAATAAATCTCTATTCAATCCAAAGGAGTACATGTGTTCCAAAATCGAGCCAACTGACATGTTTCAGCCCACCAGGGCCTTATTCATAGTCCATTTTTGAAAGCATGTACTCCTTTGGATTGAATAAAGATTGATTTTTATAATACTCAGCTTGTTGCCTTGCAGGACTTTTGTGTGCGGACTGGAGACCTCTTGTCAGGCACGGTGAGTTAAGAGTGCTCTAGCCCATATTATACCTGCAATCGGGTTGTAGTGTCAGCAATTTACTTGATTATCTTGAGTTATACTCATGCCTACAAGATGACTTGGAAAAAAAATCAGTGACCAGCCCTGTATAACCCCTCCCAGTCCCAGAAAGCCTTAGTTTGTATGCTAGTATCCTAGGAGGATGGATGTCTTTTTACTGCTGAGAAACATTTAGCCGTTTTTACTAGCCATTTTTATCTTTTTCACAATTTTTTCTTCAGTCAACATTTCCCTACACACTGCTTGAGCTGGTCTCTCCACACAGCTATGCTGATTACGTATCCTTACAACTAGCTTTGCAGGCTATACTTAGACCCTGCTGGACTGAACAATTGTGGGGCAACCTGGAATGTGTCTTAGGGCACTGGGCTCCACCTTAGGGGCCTTTTCCATACCTCAGTGTACTGTGTTAGTTAGCCAACTAACTCTCAGCACAGAAACATTGGCCGCTCAGTGACGCATATATGCCTGCCCTTTTGCTGCAGCAAATATGAGTTGTGCAGACGGCAACAGGTTATGCAGCTGTTTCTCAGATTTGGAAGGCTGCCACCAGGTCTTAAGCCCACAAGTTGACTGTCTAAGTATTACCAGGTGTTCATGCCTTATCTGATGCAAGCTTTGGGTGTAAGGTCCTTTAGGCAGCCCCTAGTTCTGATTTTGTTGTTATGGGCATGTTAGTGTTTTTGTTGACCACCCTTCAGTTAGACTGCTTTTTGGATGTCTCAATTGTCTCTGAATCTTGGATCCCTCAATGAATTGGAAAGAAATCTGGATTTTTGTATGTAGCACCACCCCCGCAGGAGCTGCTGATTAGATTATTGGGTCTACGTCCTGCCTACCAACCCCTGGAATTGGCTCGAACCCTCCCTAGGCACAACTGACACGAAATGGGACTATAATACCAAATGGATACAGGAGAACACAATTCAGGATATATCACCCCAATAAGTAATAATAACTAGGGATGATCGAACTTTTCAAAAGTTCGGTTCGACCAGAACACCCGAACTTCCGAAAGTTCGGCCCGGATTTCAGAACCCCATTGAAATCAATGGGACCCAAACTTCTGGAATCAAAAACACAATTTTGAAGCCCTAAAACCCAATAAATGCCCCTAAAAAGTGCCTAGGGTTCTGGGTCATGCCCCAGGGACTATTAATCACACAAAAAAAGTTCTTAAAAATTGTCATTTATGATAGAGAGCCAATTATTGAAAAAATTATTGAAAAAAAAATGAGATCTCTTTGGATTTAGTGTCTGGGGGGTCTAAAAAGTGTACCTGTGAAGTTTCAGCTCTGTAGCATGTCCAGAACCAGAAAAAAAGGTAATTTGTATTAGAATTAATATAGAACAGGGATATGGCTCCGCTATTTTCACACCTTGCCGGTTTTGTAGCAAGCATTTTTTTTGGGCATTTTTGGGGGGTTATTGGAGGCAGGCATAACATCAGAACTTCTGTGTAGGGGTATATATACACACACACTTATATGTATATATACACACACACACACACACACATATATAGGTGTGAAAGTAGCAGAACACTATACTTGCGCTAATGAAATAATTAACACCCATATGGCTTCTCTGCTATCACACCTATATGTGTGTATAAATACATATAAGTGTGTGTGTATATATACCCATATACAGAAGTTCAGATGTTTTGCCTGCCTCCAAAGACCCCAAAAAATGCCCAAAAAAACGCCTGCGCCAAAAAAAAAAACGCCCAGGTGTGTTATTGCAGGCTTTTTTTTTGGGCATTTTTTTTGGGTCTTTGGAGGCAGGCATGACATCTGAACTTCTGTATAGGGGTATATATACACACACATGTATGTATATATACACCTACACACATATAGGTGTGAAAATAGCAGAACACTATACTTGCGCTAATGAAATAATTAACAGGCATATGTCTCCGCTCCTATAACACCTATATATGTGTATGTGTATAATACATATAAGTGTGTGTGTATATATACCCCTATACAGAAGTTCAGATGTTTTGCCTGCCTCCAAAGACCCCAAAAAAATGCCCAAAAAAACGCCTGCGCCAAAAAAAAACCGCCCAGGTGTGTTATTGCAGGCGTTTTTTTGGGCATTTTTGGGGTCTTTGGAGGCAGGTAAAACATCTGAACTTCTGTATAGGGGTATATATACACACACACTTATATGTATTATACACATACACATATATAGGTGTTATAGGAGCGGAGCCCTATGCCTGTTAATTATTTCATTAGCGCAAGCATAGTGTTCTGCTACTTTCACACCTATATATGTGTAGGTGTATATATACATACATGTGTGTGTATATATACCCCTATACAGAAGTTCATATGTCATGCCTGACTCCAAACATGTCCTCAAAAAAGCCCTATAAACGCCTGCAGCAAAAAGCAGGGTGACCGGCGAGAAGCCATATCCCTGTTCTATAAGTGACCTAAGAGAAACAATCTTTTCTCTATAGCGGTCACCCTGACATGGAAGGGTTTGGTCACCCTGCCATAGCAGTCAGAGTCAGTTCACCCTACACTACACCACGGTCACCCTGGCACTTAACACTTTCCCTACAGAAACTAGATTTTTGAATCTAACTAAAGTGGAAAATAGCACCCTAACTACACTAGATATCCCTTTCCTCACACTAATAATTGCTAAATGACACTTTGAGAGCAGAAGTAACAGAACTGCTTCCACTCTGTATTACAATGCTAGGAATTTGGCGGGGCTATCTTATATACTGGGGGGCGTATTCACTAATGATTGGCCTCTGGACCCCCTAGTCACTCCAATCACATTCCTAGCATTCTCCTGCCCCCTCAATTGGCTTTTACTAATGGTTCTGGTCCAATCACGGGCTTTTAAAGCCCATTTCCTGTCCCATTGCATTTTGGGCGGTTCTGGTTGCCGAATTTCGAACACCCAATGTTCGGGTCGAACCGATGGTCGACCCGAACCGTTCGATCATCCCTAATAATAACTTGTTACCTTTCTCCAGCCGCAGTCCCTCTGGGTGACACAAGGTGCAACACACATACTTTTTTGCTTAACCAAAGAGCTTTACTGAGAATTAAAGTACAAGTTGACTCCATAAGACATCACAAGAGTCAACTAAGAAAGATAAAGTTACAATAATCACAATAATCAATATGATTAAGATAGCTATTTTTGTACACTTATGCAACTAAAAGATAACTCATAAGCTTTCTTTTACCCAATTCAGACTACACTTTACACGCGTCTATCTCTTGTATCAGGTAGGCAGAACCTATTGGAATCCCACACACAGTTCCTTCCTTTTGGTTTGGAATCTTCGCTAGCAATTGTTGGTGTACAAGCTATTTGTAATCCAAAAGTAAGGATATATAGTCAAAAAGGGTGAGAAAAAAAAGTTACAATCACCCGCAATGTTACTGCGTAATTGGGTGTATGAATCTTCTTAGTGGTGCATATATAGGCCCCTGACACCTTATGTACTTGTGTTTAAATGCTTAGTCTCCTGGAAGGTGCACTAGGCCACTGAGTGTACTGCGTACTATCTGAAGTATAGTTAGCACCGGCTAAAGTTAATTTCTTCCAAGCGAGAATCAGATTTGGGCATGTGCCCTGCTCACCAAACGGCCTCTTTCTTCAGGAGCACTCCACCTCCGATTTCTGTCACCAGCCGCGCTTGTGGTTAGATGTGGGCGACACCAGTCTCTGCAGAGCATCGATGGGTTCTCTGGGAAGGCTCCTTTACTGAAGATGAAACGCTTCCACTCAGTCACTTCAGGCCCAGGCTTCAGGCCTAGTCCGCAGCATCAGCCCACAGCACTTGCTTCCTTCTAGGTGTTGTGTGAGGAGACAAGAGAGAGAGCCTGGCTCCTCCCTTCCTTTATAAAGCCTCCCCCCAAAAGGCTGTGCGGTGAAGCAATGCACCCTGGTATTCCAACTGAATTGTGGGTATCGTAGTATAAAAAACTTCTGATAGTAGCTGCAGTGTGGTAGTTTGGCCACTAGATGGAGCCGAGCTCCTTCAAAATGTCATACAGTCTTCTAATGAACATTGTACAGGGGAGAACCCTGCTACATGTACATACTGTAAAATCTATTTCTTAGAGTTCATTGAGGTACACAGGTTTCACCTCTCTGTGTTAATGATCTTACTTTGGCTTTACTTTTCTATAAAACTAAGGCATACTGTGAATGGGAGTTGTTATACTGGGCTGGTAACCCAATTGTCTCTAAACCCTGTGTCCGTCAATAAATTCCAAGAAATGGATGTTACGGTAAGTACAAAAAACAATTTTTTTAGTTTTAAATGGAGTGGGCACGGTTCAGGACCCCTGTCAGGTTTTACTCATATCTAGGGTTCCATTAGTGGGATTTTTCCTTACTTTCTACTTACTATTGATGACAATAGTTTCCCTACATTAAAAGTGAGATAAAATCTCCAACAGCAGGTCAGAGTAGATTCGTAGAACCTCATCTGCTGCCATCTCCTATCAAAGGCAATAGACTCTACAGGGTCCCCAATGATGTGAAGCATGACAATGCTCTTGTTAACCAGAGATCACATAATTTAGCATAATTTAGATCTCATGATGGAGCAGCATCTTTATTTATTGCAAGAAAGACACTTTTTGCTTAAAATAATAAGATTTGGCAGTGATAACATCTGTATTGTTGATTCATGTGAAGTAGAAATTGTAATAACATGTCCGCTCTAGTTTTAGTGCCCAATCAAATACACCTATGCAAGAGTAATAGAAAAAAAGGTTCCTTATATAATTCACAAGCACCAGGTTAATACATCTTTGTTATTTTGAATAGAGTGGGGAAGCCCTAGAACCCATCAGCATTTATCACTGTTTGTATCCCTTCTGGGGAGATTCACTCTCTCTGTTTATCCAAAAATCTATTTTCAGTGGGTCAGAAAGTGATAGCAAGCCCATATAAGTAAAAACATAGCCAAATCCACTGCATTGCTCTAGACCCCCACCTCCTGTCACATCTTGACAATCCAGGTTACGGCTCCTGTAACCCGTCTCCAATAAACATTCCAAGATACAAGAACATAATAGTCGCACTCTATACTACAATACGCTCATCCTAGTATTTTATTCTGTTGTCAGCAAAACTAATGAATAAATGATGTCTCCACCCAAGAAAACCATAATTCCTGAACACGTTTCACCTCCATGGTACATACCTTACCTTATCCTTGTGAGCAAGCTCTCATGGTGAAGCGTGTTGCGAAAATGTGGTTTTCTTGAGTGAAGCCATCATGTATACAGTTGTTTTGCCGTTGACAAAAAAAAAAAAAAATACGGGGACAAGTGTATATTAAATTGCGACTCTTATCTTCTCACATCTTGGAAGCCCAAAATGTTATGGTTGTCACTGGAATAGAGGAGGTCAGGAGAAATCTTCTAGTGATGATACCTCTTCTGGTTGAATCTGTCTAAGAGGGGATTTTCCATCACTTTGAGGAGATTTCTTCTCGTTTCCTGTTGTATCTTCAGACCTGGAAATGAAGGTAAATCTCCTCAACGGAATATAGACAGCAAAGGAAAAATACTGTAACCTGACAGGGGTTCTAACGATTCCCATTTTAAAAAAAATCACAGTCAAACCTATGAAATATAGCTCAATATCACTACTCTTCTGTCCTATACTGATACATTCACCTCTTGTTTTTTTACCTCCACTTTACCAGCTCCATACAGACAGTGAATCATCTTCTAACAGCAGGAAGGAAATGTTACCAAAACATATCACCATTGTCACTAGCGAGTCATCTTCCAGCTGCTATGTGAGATCACCTGTTTCTGAAGAGTTCGGTTTTACCTCTGGTCCATCAGTTAGTCCCACAACACAGGTATGTCTATGCACAGATTGTTATGCCAGTGCAGACTTAAGCAGGCCATCCATAATTAACTTTCTTTTGTTCAACCAGCGGTTGAACAAAAAAAAAACGCACATCTTTAATATTGATGTGGGAATCAATCCTGCTGAGCTATTGTATTTTGACAGCAGGGAGGCTTCCCCGCCATTAGAATACACTCATCAACACGGTAAGCTATAGCTAGCGGCACTGATTGAGTGAAAATTTTCCAACAGGCTGGTTGTACAGAAGTTAATCGAGATCAACCAGCCTGCCCATAGATGGATCGAAATTTAGCCGGTCGCTGCTGAACCAGCTGAATTTTGACTCGTCTATAGCCAGCTTTATGCCATCTTGTAGCATAAATTTGCTCTATCTGTCTAACAAAGTATGCTATGTACATATACTGTAAGTATTTGGTGCTTTACTGGTATAGAAGAGACTGCCTAGAGAGGATAATTTTGATACAGCTGAGCAGTTTGAGCATGTATTGCAATGTAACAAACCAAGAATCCCTGTTTTTATGCAAAGTTTGCTAGAAGTGCATAAGGCTGCATAACCGCATGCAAGTTGTCAATTTATATTAGGTGCAGTAAAGTACACATAATAAGCCCAATATTAAAGAGACACTGTCACCTTGCCCATTGACAGTGTCTGTGTAAAGCCTACCTCTCGACCACTTTATACTCACCGCTACATCACTACCACACTACCCTATTCTGCATCACAGCTACTGCCAAAATATCAGGTGTTGGCTGTTGTCAGAGCTCAGAGGGAGCAGTGATGTCACATGAGGCTCAAACACTGCATCCTGGTCAGAGGTCACATGTTCCCTCATACCATTACTGGGCAAGGTGACAGTACTTAATCCCTTTAAAGGGTTAGTTCACCGTTTCACAAAATTGACCTCTAACACCTGTCCCAACCGGGGGGGGGGGTCCCCATTGTACTTACCTCAGTGGATGATGAACTGTCAGTGCCCACACAGCCAATGCAGCAGTGTGGGGATTTGAAATCTCCACTCTTTGCCCTCATCTTTCTGCAGTGCTTCCAAGACTCTTCTGAGCTCTTAATTTTTTCTGAAAAGGTGAACTTACACTTTAGGGTTAAACAACTTTGTATTTCTTGGGAATTGAAAGGTTTACTTTAAGTATGATTGTTTTTTATGTTGCAGTATATAGTGTGACATGATAACATTTCTACTCTTTCATAGTCACAGCCTCTGCAGCGCCTGTCGTTCCATGACGAGGAAGAGCTGGAGAGCATCAACCCTTGCAAAGACCTATGGGTGTCAAAGGGGTATGAAGATTACAGGCGTGCGGCTCTTCAGCGGCCTGAGCAGCCCAAGTCTGACCTGCGCGTCCACTTCCAAAAAGCCAGCGGGAGCAAAGCCAAGGATAGGCATTTTCCAGCAGTGGTGGGCACAACGACAGCAGAAAGTGAGGGGCCTTTGAAGGACCCTAGAGCCTCTCCTTCCTGTAGGATTCATGGCACTCCATCTCCTAAGTCTAAAGAACACTCTCACATGGCAGGAGAGGAGGACACAGCCACTGCCCGCTGCGTGTATTGCAGGGACGTGTTCAGCAGCGAAGAGAATGGTAGAGGGCAGTGCCAGGACGCTCCAGATCCCATAGGGCGTTGTGTCTACCAGCTTTCCTGCATGTGGTGTGCTGAGAGCTTACTGTACCACTGCATGTCAGACTCTGAAGGCGAGTATTCGGACCCCTGCTCCTGCGACCCGGGGCACCCTCACTTTTGCATACGCTGGGCTGCCCTGGTAGCCTTGTCCCTCGTGGTCCCTTGCATGTGCTGCTACCTCCCACTACGGGCGTGCCACTGGTGCGGGGAACACTGTGGCTGCTGTGGGGGTAAGCATAAGGCAGTGCGGTGAGGGAAGGAGAACAATGTGCAAGGAGGAAAATTTAATGTTCTGTCTCTAACCTCCTGAGAGCCAGCAACTATTAATATGGTGAGATCTGCCACCATGTTTGTGAGTGTGCAGGTCTTGCGTCTGGCCGGAGATTTGTGTTTTATTCAGACAGGCTGCAAAGGCAATGACCTACCAAATAGAGGCAGGAGAGAATTCTGTTAAGAAACAGTTGTTCCAGCAATTACAATTCAGCCTAACAATATACCAGTCTGTTATTTATTACAGGTCGGGGTTTAGATTCCAAAGAAGACCAACATGTGATGAGGTCAGTTTGGAACTGACTGGGACTAATTTAGGAAAACTGGAGTAAAACTGGAGCTAATGTCCACAGAGGCCAAAACAATAAACTGGGGCTGAGTTATGAAAAGAGGAAACATTGGCTTCAGCAACAAGTCTGGTTTTACCGGTCAGATTAAAACCTAACGACAGACAAAACACTCAAAAATGTTAGGTCATCTTTCAGGTCTTTCGAGCTGGCCTGATTGAGGAAATCCCCCCTAATCCAAGTCCTAGTAACAAAACGTCAAGAAAGGAGGGGAAATTCCCCCAAGTGGGAAAACAGACCCCCAATAAAAAATATAAAACTGGTTTAAACACTTCCTAACTTAATCCAGAAGTAATACTTTGTGCTAAGTAGAAAAACTGTGGAAAACAATTCAATTATTCTCTTCTAAAGTTTTAACAATTAAGTGCCATTGCTCATTTGAAAGATACAATGTTACTGTTTGCTACGGACAGCAGCTCCGCTTTTGCTCCAGTTTTAATGAATCAGCCCCAAATTCCAGGGAGGCTGCATTTTAGAAGGATGCTTGAGGCTTGGTTGGTTTCCATTGTCTCTAAGAGGAATTTATTTGGCTGATATATTTATTTTACCTACTACTTGATTGTTGTAATACTTTATGTTGTAATTTCTTGGTTAATTTATACCTAACAATGGTTCTACAAAATCAGAGCACTTGAAGATCAGTCCGATTTGCCCCAAGCTCCATCCATTCTGCCCAAGATACCCATGTATGGGAATAACACACCTATAAATCTCTAAAAATTGGTACTCAAATCGGGACAGTTGAAAGGTATGGTTAACATTTAGAACTAGGCCAAAATGATATATTTTGCCATTGAAAGGGTATAATTTATTTCAGTACTATGTTATGTAATTAATGTAAAATAGTTATAATGTCAGATTAATAATTTTTATATTCCCAACTTTATTTATTATAGTTTGGTCAGTTTAACCCTATCATATTGCAATTCATGACACAGACACAGTGGCCTTTATTTAATAGGGCCAAAGAGCAGTACACAGAAGCCCAAGCATCCAATCAGAAATAATCTTTTCACTAGCATGGCTACACTAAGTTGTTGGAACCTAAATGTCTGATTAATTACCATAGGCTATTGTACATCACTGCTGTTTGCACCACTTGGGGAATGTTATAAGGCAATGCAGAGGTCAGCAATGATGTACAAAGGACATTTGCTCACAGCAACCAATGAGATTTCAGTTTACAGTGGTCAAATTGGAGAATGATAAATTCTGATTGGCCGCTAAAGGTTATTGCACTTTGCTCAGGACTTTTGTCCTTATTAAATAAGCCCCGGTATTATTAAACAAACCTTGTTAAGGTACAGAGCTCCATAATGAGTTAGTATAGTTGATAGACATCTCAGAGGCTGGGAAACTAAATCTACAATGATTGCAGATGAACTATGTTCGGATATTTCAACTAGTAACAGTAAATATGAAGTCAGAAAACAGACAGTACTATGACTCTCGTTGGACTTTTTTTTAAAGCTGATATACCTGTAACAGCTTTCATTGCCCCCTCAATGCCGAAATGCCAGGCTATTCTAATTTCCAGGTAGAGTCAAAGCTTGGCTGCTTCTGCCACCTTTATATGATCTTTATGACCCATCACTATGATGTGCTTCTACTCTAGACAACAAAAATATGTATGTTTCAGAGAGGTGGTGGTGGTGTCACTACCTGGAAGTGCAGAATGGCCCAGAATTTGGACACAGGTGGCAATAAAATGGTGATTGATGGCTATACCTGTAGGTGGCTTTTTCTTTTTTTTGTGACAGATCCTTTTAAATCTTAAGGAAACATCTGTAGCAAGAGAATCTATCTTTGCCCTTGATGGAGTCTTGCAAATGTTGAAACTCCATTCCAGAGATCTTGTCATGAAGTATCTGAGATTACAAAGACCACTGGGCCTTACTTGAATGAAGAACTGTTTGTATTTCTCATGGCAACCAGTCAGATCCTCCCTTTCATTTATGAAAACAATTTGTAATAAAGAGGACCACAATCACTACGATCACATAAAAAACACTATCTGTAAATAATATAGCATCTCAGCTTGATATTATCATGTACCAGATTTGCTAGTGTCACTGTCCAGTGCACAAATGGCCTGCTTTCTCTCTGAGTGCATTCTGAAGCTGCCATACTTGCCTGCAGAGAGAGAGAGAGATTACTTCCCAGTTTTATCTTCCCCTCACTGCCTCTGAGGATATCTGAGCTGGGTAGGATGGAATTTGCTGACATCACATATCACATGACCAGCAATCCCATCTGAACCATGTTTTTAGCTTGGCACAGTGCTGTGCCAGGTCGCAAACAGCAAAGTGCCAGACATTTTACTACAAAACATGTAAAGTTTTACACATATGTGCACTTATGTACTTTACAAAGCTTGGAGAGCAATGCTGATATACAGGTAAAATGTATTTATGTTTCACAGAAGGGCCACTTTCAATACTATTTGCAAAATCAATGATTTCCCCATACAACTTGCAAAATCTTATCAGTTGGATCTGCACTTTAAAACTGAAGGTAAAGCTAAACAGTGGGTGATTCCAGCCTTTTAAATGTTATCTTTTGTGAAATTGAACTCCCATGTTGTCCATAATGTTGCCCAGAAGCTTGCAGGTACTGCAATGGGATCTAACAGATGCCCAAGAATGGAGTTAAGCATTAGATTTCATGCACTTAGAGCCTCTATTACCAGAAAAGTGAATATGGTTGGATCTGAAGATTTCAGAACATCGCAGTGTAAAGAGAATCACAGTTTATGGTTGGCCAGATGATGGTCAGACAATCCTTGGCTGTGTCCTTTTGGACAGAACCACCCATACTCCCATGAATTCCCATTGGTGCCCTTGTAACCCAGTTCTGTTCTTTGGTGTCCTCTGTATTCTTTTACATTTGCGTTTATGCCAGTGACTGGTTGAGAACACCTTTAAAGGATAAAAATGTTTAACTAAAACAGCTATACAGAGGAAGCCAAATAGAATTTTTATAATAAAAACAAAGGATCCAAAACTTGTTATTTTCGTATAGCTGTTTTTTAAAAAATCATGCACTTGATGTGACAGACAATGAAGGATGGGAGAGTTCTATGACTTTTTATGCCAGAGACAATGGTAATTATTGATAAAGTATTAAAAGGACTGAGTTTATACCTGAGACCTAAACGATTTGGTAAATTTAGTACCCATTCATTAATTTGTTCTGTATGAGTTTTGTGAATTTAACAGACTGCTCTTTACTAGGTAGCACAATGGAAATAGCATGATTGTGCAGGTACACATGGCTACCATTTACAGCAGTTTAATGTACTGCCTTCCCAGTCAGTGCTTGTCTTGCTATCAGTAAATTCATCAGTGCAGTTTAGGGTTTTAGCAAATCATAAATATATGAAAATGGTATTAGATTTGTACAGTCTAATATTTGCTTTTTTAAGTCCATCAAAACATAAAAACGCAAAACCAAAAATGAAATATTTTGCAGCTTACCAATCCTTCGATGTGTTGGCTGCATTCATTTTCTTTCTTTAGGCTTTCTTTCGTCTATTTTCACCTGGTGATCTGGCCAGTAACCACATCCTGTCTTAGAGTGCCTCCACTTAAGAAGAAGAAGAAGCAACAGGGGCACCTTTGGACAACAGCATTGTTAATCTGGGGGTCTGGAGTATTAGATACACTAGCAAATTTACACACACACACAAATTGATGCCAAACTCCAGAAAACACTTTTTAGGCAGTTACAGCAAAAGTTTTGTTTTTCTTTTTTGGATAAAGGTTTTACACAAATAATAAAAAAAGATCATTGTATGCACCCCTTTCAGTGGCAATGGCTTATCTCAACCCTCTAACTGTTATTTCTGTAGGACAGTTTGTTTTGTTGAAAAACAAAAGACTTACTAGCTGGACTACCAGGCAAAAAATGGGAAAGAAAGCCTAAAAAAAGAAAATGAATGCAGCCATTACATCTAAAAATTGATTAATTGAATTAATCTGCAGCATAATAAATGTTTGCTTTTGGGTTTATCGCTTTAAAGTGACCTTGTGCTTTGTCCATGTAGAACAAAGTAACAGGGTCACTTATAGTAACTTTCTCCCGCCCCCGCAGTATATACCCACCACTTTGTTCAGCTGCCTGAAGAGAAAATAAATTGCACTTCCTGGTATAGAAAAGCATGTGACTCTTCCCCCTTCTCCCTCATGACTGTGCCTGTGCTTACTGATTGGCCCTTCAGTGCCTCATGGGGGTGGGGAAAGAAACCTGACCCTGTGCAAGCTCTGGCTCTGTTGGCTTGGAGCTTATACAGGGCTGAGGGTGAAATAAAGCCAAGTAAAGGTGGGTATGTGCTGCTAGGAAGAAGAGGAAAATAAAGGACCCTATTGCTCTGCCCTGCATGGACACTGCACTGGATCATTTTAAGGAAACATGCGTACTGGATATCTTACTAGCTATGATTTTTTCATGGACTTAATGATATACATTTAAAGCTAAACTCCAGGCAAACAGCTACAGTAAATGCACAATTGAACGACATATAGTATATACAGTATGAACTGTTTTCATTGCGAAGATTTGTAATTCTGTGCAGATAGTCTTGTGATCCATGCACAATACTATTTAAATAGAATGAGACGCTTTTTTGGGAGGTAATATAGTTCACAGGCAGGAGGTCCTGGATCAGCCTAAACTGTATTTAACTAATGCAACCTGGTTCAGAGCATTCCCTGGTCTGTTTAACAAGGAAAGAGCAGCAGCAAACCACTGATGACATCATCCCTGCCCCCTTCTCATACAGGCATTTTCATAGACCTAACTATTTAAACCAGTAGAACCTGATTGGCTTAGAATGCTGTTCTCATCTCCAAGTCTGAGCACCACTGTGCAGGGGATTACAGGAAGTCAATATTAAGTCAGATTCCAGCAATTACACTAGTTACATCTAAAAAAACATTTAATGATTGTTAATTAATACATATCTGAAACAACTGGTATTTATTTACTGTATATGCTTGGAGTTTAGCTTTAATCTTGCTGTGCCCTATGTAATAACATATTGAATGATTACTGAATAATAAGATAAAATGTTGTTTTATATCTGCTCCTTGATGTGTCCTCTGCATGAATACCTAGGGATCTCCTGGTTTAAAGTGTAATTGCGTCTTTGGTTTAAGCTCCCCCCACCCGCAGCATGCCTTGCCAGACTTTTATTGACCTATCTCAATTCAGCAGGATATTGCCTACACGGTTGCAGAGTTGCTTGTCAAAATCTTCTGAGCCAGGTCCATGCATACATTCCCTATTCAATCCAGTAGAGAATCCTTTGCTGCAACACTGAGTACAATTTCTCCATAGGATGGAGAGTGTAAAGCATATGTGCTGGCATGGCTAAGAGGATTCTGACACATGGCTTGGTAGTTTTATTGGCAATATCTTGTTGGATCGGGGAAAAAGCTGCAGATATATTTTATTACTAGTATTTTCTTCAGATGCTTTTCAGTGATGCCCTAGATTACATGTTGCCGAGTTTTCATGAGACCCCACAGCTACATCCCGCCATGTTTTCTGTGCCAAACAAACCACATTTGCTACTTTTAATTTATTTATTTAAAAATGTTAATATATTTTTTGGCAAACATTTATTCATTAGATGGTACTTGGAACAAATGCACTCGCATCAAAGGGTGTTTCAAGTTTAGTAGACCATACCAGAAGTACTTGGTAAACACCAGCTTTCTTAAATGGGTACATGCATTCATAAAATTGAGAAATGCTAATTTAGTGTAGTCAGAAAAAGAAAATACTGATTAGTATGGGTTGTAGCACTATGCTCTTGGCTCCTTGCCTTACTATATTGTATTACATTTTTATTTTATTGCAATTCATTTGACATGCTGAGTATCCTTGGTGTATTTTAATAAACTCCTATTGCCCTCAAATAATGTAAAGTATAAGGCTACAGCTCTACTCTAGGTACTATGTGAGGTGTTGTACCTTTGCCTTTACTTTAACAGGTTGCTCCAGAAAAGCTTTCACAAGTCCTTCAATATGGCCTTTCTGAAAATCAGTATATGCGTAGGCATTCCCCACCATGGCATATCTTGATCACTCAAGCACTGGAAACTGCATTATGACAGCCAGAAGAGGGTGTAACTTTAGTCCATAAACCTGGAGGTTCTGCTCCTCTAGGGAGAGACTACATCTGTGGTCTGGGGGGTTTGGGCAAGATGTCAGAGTAACCTTTTGTTGTCTGCTATTTAAACTGGTAAAAAACCTCTGCTGCAGGATCCCCCAAGCTCCCCTTATTCCTACCTGAGCCAGATCCAATCTAGTGACATGCACAACATGCTTCTCATTGGGCAGATTGATAGCAGTGGTTGCTATTGGCTCGCGCTCCTGTCAATCAACTCCAATGATGAGGCCAAGTCCCGCTATCTGTGTCAATGGACGCAGCAGCTGGGCTCAGGAGCGAGCACACATAGGTGCCCCTATGGGAAGCGGTTTCCGTGAGGGCACTGGACAGATAGGAGCCAGAAGTACCGGTGGGGGACCCAAGAAGAGGAGGTTTGGGGGAGGCTAGCAGGTAAGTATGCAGATGTGTGTTGATTAAAAAATGCTTTACATCGCCTTAAACATAGTCTTGACTTATATTACTTGAACCTGTGTAAGATTTACTTTAAGGCTAGGTGCACTTGATGGTACCCACTTTGCCATAAAAAAGTTACTCCAGTTGTCTAATTTGCCAACAGTTTTCTATAGTTTGAATACAACAACATCTATGTGGTCTTGAAGATTTAAAGTTTAATTTTGCAGGCATTCGCTTCATTTAAAATAAAATAAAAAATGTTGGCTGCGCCTACCCGTGTGCAATCCAATTAATGTTTTTAAACCAAAACCTTACTTTCAAACCACAAAACTGCTATCATTATTCAGTGACAAACTTTCTCGTGTACAATAAAATAAAATAAAACAAATGTGACAGTCCCACATGACTATAATTCAGTAAGTAGTACTTTTCTTATCTACTAGCTGAATTATAGTCATTTGGGACTATCACATTTGTTTTATTTTATTTTATTGTACACGAGAACGTTTGTCACTGAATAATGATAGCAGTTTTGTGGTTTGAAAGTAGGGTTTTGGTTTAAAAACCTTAATTGGATTGCACACGGATAGACGCTGCCAACATTTTTTATTTTATTTAGTTTGCAGTTGTGGGAACACAATTATTTGGTTACAGCCATTAGACACAAGTTAGAAGTAAGGCCCCTTTCACATGGGCGGTGCGCCCGACGGCCTCAGTTTTGCTCAGCTGGGATTGATCCGCCGATCCCCGCTGAGCAGACGGATGACAGCTCCGTCTCCGTTTACTTTGCAGAGACGGAGCTGTCAGATCCCCGCTCTCCTCTATGGGGGATCAGATGAAAATAGGCCGCCTGTCCGTTTTCATCTGATCTTATCCCATCCTCCAGACGAATGGAAAATAGGGTTTCCATCCGTCGGGATTTCACGGACAGGATCGGATCAGATAGCAGTGGGTGTCAGCAGACTGACAACCAAATGACAGCCGGACCGGATCGGAAAGCCCATGTGAAAGGGGCCTAAGAGACACATTAGGTTATGTAGCGTGGTATAATACACACCTGTTTTATATTAATTTCATTCAGTGAGCATGCAGGATACAAAAAATCTAAAACATTTCTCCTATACTGGGGGGGTGTTAAGGTAGCATCTGCAAATTAAAAATTACTTCTAAGATTAGTAACAAAGTGAAAAATAATTTAATAAAGAGGTACACGCTGGTTATTTTCTCCAGTGAGAAAAGCTGGACATAAATGGGCTGGTTTTTTTTTTTCTGATCATTTAGTGGGCTGATTGTAAAAAACACAAGTTCCCCTGTCCACACAAGTGAGGTGGATGGAGGTATCCTCACTGCCATGCTATTTTATTCTGACAGTGGGACTTCTCCACTGTCAGGATACATTGATCAGCACTGCAACCTAATAGCTGCAGCAGCTTACTGTATAAAATTTTCCAACATTCCCGTTCAATAGAAGTTGTTTCGTTAGGAATCCATCCTGTCCCAGCTGAACCAGCCAAATTTCAATCCATCTATGGCCAGCTTTACACCAGTTATTATAGGATAACAGAGTGGTTTCATAATTGTGGCATCATTTTGTACGCCAATACTTCTGGTAAAAT
This sequence comes from Pelophylax lessonae, assembly GCF_965119305.1. Taxonomy (NCBI): domain Eukaryota; kingdom Metazoa; phylum Chordata; class Amphibia; order Anura; family Ranidae; genus Pelophylax; species Pelophylax lessonae. The sequence goes on from NC_138774.1 coordinate 76,808,274, forward strand.
TCCTGCACCAAAACAAACCAAGCCAATTTTCAGATGCTGAAAACTACCTTAAAAAAAAGAAGTGATAGTGCATAGTGGAACATGTTTAGGCTATTCCAGAGATTTCTTTGAAAATGTGTGGAACGCACTTTTTTTTGTGTCCTTTCCAATCAAATAAAAAGTTGATTGAATGGTATTTTACAGAGACAGAATGTTCCACTGAATCAATTCATTTTTTTAGAGCAGTGGCGGCTGGTGCTCCATCAGTTGGGTGGGGTGGCAGACGGCTCCCCCCCATTCACTCCAGCCCGTACCACCATATCCCCCCCCCCCGTGCCAGTTTGCTTACCTTGCTCCACAGGACTGACAGGCAGCGGCTTCCCCTCAGCCCCCATGTTCCCTCTTGGCGGCCGTCTCCTCCCTCCTTCTTGGCCAATAGGATGCCTTCTCCTTTCGGCCAATCGGGAAACAGGTCTCAGGACTTGCTTCATGATTGGCTGAGAGGAGAATCAGTGTGGCAATAGCGAATGCTCCCAGAGACCACCCTTTTTTGAAGCCTATTAAAGCCTCTGGCTCTAATCACGTGCTTCAAAAAAAAAAAAAAACCCCATTGAAATCCATGCATCCGGCGCCCTGCATGTAGATTATGGGGCCGGACGCATAGATGGGGGGGGGGGGGGGAGGGGGCGGCACTGTGGAGTAATTCATCCTCAAGGTTCATAGGAGAGGCACTGAAGTAGTCCAAGTGACTCAAATAGCTCAGCTTCCCTACTTCCCTTTCCGATAGGTAATTAGCAGCTCAGCTACCCCTGCTCTCCTTCTCAGTAGTGGCTAGGCAACTCGGCTCCACCTCTTTACATCTTTTTTTTTTAAGTTTACAAGTTTAAAAAGCCTTTAATTAGTTTTTAATTATTGGTATAAAATGTATACATATATACCAAATAAACATTTCTTAAAGGGAGCACCCATGACACTCAGGTTGCAAAGCATGCTGGGCTTTTTTTTAAAAGGAAAGGGCCCGCCAGCATGCTTGTTGGTAGCCTGTCAACCCTTGACTTTTTAAAATATTCTATCTCTGCTGCTCTGATTTAGCTTTCGATTATTAGCAAAACAGCTTCAGAAAGAGTCTGTAAAAAGTTATTGGTAAATAAAAAAGGTCAATATAAAATATTAACATACAATATCTATTCTTTAAAAAGAAATACATTTTTACAAACATTATTTTTTATATTAAACATAACTACAAATTAAAATATATAAAACACTCTAAAAACACTGCATACTACCTATTAATAATAATGTAAAGTAAGCTGTTCTCTGGCTCCCTTTGCTCTGTGAAAGTATACACATGGGACTGTCCCTACTAAAACTGCTAAAAAATGGTTCACAAATTGGTTTGAAAATTAGACCTCTGAGGTTATTTTGTAGTCTCTCATTGTGAAAGAGCTGCAGTAAAAATAAAAGTAGAACCCCACTAAGTACTATTTGCATTTAAACAAAAAATACAGGAGAGCCCCAATGCAATTTAAGAAAGCCAAAAATCATTTTTGTAAAAATAATGCCATTGTTCAGGGACTCGCCAAGCCTTAAATAATTGTCAATGTACAAAAATTAGGACCTGTATGTGGCCAGTCCTCTTGCCTAGCATGTCACAGCAGCTGAGCAGGTCAGAATCAAAAACAATATTGATGTAATTGTGGAGATATAGACATGCAGTTTAAGTCCCAATTATCTTAAGGGGTCAGTCCATCCAAAATTGATATCTTAGTTTTTGGTAAATGTTGGAAATCACAGAACAATTTCTTAAATCTCTTATGGAGAAATCTCTGCGCTAGAATTCCTGGATCTGCACACCTGCTGTGTGATTGTGAAGAGGTTCCACTCTTATATTAGATTTCAAGAACAGAATTGTAAACGATGGCACAGAGGAGTATGTAAAGTCTTCAAGAAGATGGGGGTGAATCAGGCCATCAGACCTATAAATAAAATATTGTGTTTGGGTGAATTGATTCCTTTAGAGAGGAAGACCAAAATGTTTTAGATGTGCCATTTTCATCAACCAAAGAAAAAAAAATATTCACCTTGGTGGGATAATAGTGGTATTTTTATTTATTTTGGATAGAAGATGGCAGGGTTATAACCCTCTCAGGTATTTTTGCCATCTGTGTCCCATTGGGGAGATTTCTCATCACTTTCGGTCCCAAAGCCAAAATAAAATGAGGAAATCCCTTCAAAGTGAGTTAAATCCCTTGTAGTCATCAGGGTTAACAGAACTAGTGTCCCAACTGGAAGGTTTCCCCCTCTATATCTGATTTGGTGGCCATTCAAATTTCGGGGTTTTCTTTCACTTTCCCTCTCGATAACGGTAAGCAGGACAAGTAGAGGGGGTTAATCTCCCTAACAGCAGCACAGACAGCAATATAAACCTGATAGATGTTATAATACCACTCCACTCTTTCCAAAACTAAAAAAATGCCTTTTTGTTAAACTTTAAACTCTGTACATGTTCCGACCTGTAAAAAAGCTGCAAACTAAACGAATAATTAGTGTTAGAGTAATAATAATTAGGGTTAGAAGCTCAGTTGGGCATATTTGCAGACTGCAGCGACAATAGATAAGATTTTCTTTTTGTCAGGATGAGAGATGATGGGAGATCTCTTTAATGGGAACCCTGACAAAATACAAAAACACATTATTAGTAAAGTGAGGAATGATAAGCTCTTCTGACAACGTTTTTATTGCAAGAAGAAAAAGGCAGCCATTAAAAAATCAATGTGGGTATAACTGTATTGTTCTAGAAAACAAATGTGAGACTCAAACATTGTCTCTACAATTAGGCCTAGTCTTTCAGGTGAAACACGTTAGAAGGGGAGATCCCAGGCAGGGACTCTGAACAAAAAAGTTATACCCAATTTAATTTGTGGTTGATTGTTTCTGCCTTTTTTCCTTTGGATTCACAGATTATTCATTGCATAGTACGAACCCCTAGCTGGCTTTTAGCACCTGATTTGCCTGAAGGATGGCCACCTCATTATGGGCTTGTGAGAAGTTAACATATCTCTTCATCAATGTTTTTATTGGGTTCGTGCATTCCTATCCTAGGATAGTGATGGAAAATCCCTCCATTGGGGTCACAGGAAAAAATAAAGAAAGTTGTAACTCTTCCCTATTCTATCCGAAACCATTATAACTTTTGTATTTCCACAAAACGAAGTAGTCAAAAGCAGTTGCCTCCAGCTCTGAAATCCCCCTAACCTTGCAACTAATAGGGAGGAGTCCATCTTAAGGGGCGTGTCAAAGCACTGACTTTCCAAGTAGGAAGTCAGTGTTTGGTTCAGGAGCTCCCAGAGTGTTCTGTAAGACAACTAAAGGGATGTGCAGGTGCATCCCCATGGCTGCTTTGTTCTTTGGTTCCAGTTGATAGTCTCTAGTGATAGCACATTATGCTCAGTGACTGGGCCTTATCTATATTTCTATTGCATACTATTCTGGAGCACAAAGCTCATCAGTAATGAGTGTTGTAGCAACTACAAACTGGATACTGGATACAAAACGGATCAATGCACCTATTCCCCAGCACACCATGGATCTTCAAATGTAGTTCAAAGCTTGTATTACAGAACGATCACATCACTAAAGAACAAGTGCAATCTTTTGGAGCCTGATGAAGGGGTCCTGCGAGGCTCCGAAACTGTGCACTTGTTCTTTAGTGATGTAATCATTCTGCAATAAAAGCTTTGAACTACATTTGAAGATCCATTGTGTGCTGATGAATATGTGCATTGATTAGTGACTGGGACTGGCATATGCACAGCTTGTCAGAGTACAACTGTTGCCGGCAAAGTCAATATATTCGTCCATCATCTGCTGTCACCTTTTTATTGTGCAGGGCAATATTTTTGCATATATCAGGAATTAATACATTCTGTTATCCTTTCACTTTTGAATAGGTACTTTTTATTCATCCATCCATCCTCCATTCATAGAACACTTTAAATTGCTGGAAGCTTCTATGAATGGTGGTGGTGGTGGTGGGGGGGGGGTCAGAATTATTGCTACAGGGATATGAGGGAAGCAGAGGACTTCAGATTTCAACTAAGACAGCAGCCAGTAGCAAAAGGGACGCTTTGCATTGAATATTGAGATCAAATAAGTAAGCTGTCTCCATTGGCCTAAAGCAGATAAACACAAGATAAATTTTTGAGTCGATGGGGACAGGGTAATTTTGTCCATCTTTCATGTACCCTCTCTAAACCACACAAACATTTAAGTAAGCTAGGACAACATATAAATCGTTAAAGAAGTCCAAAAGTTTCCAAGTGTAAAAACAAACTTCTTGAACATTTTAACACCCGATCCAAAAATTTGATATGATGCAAAGTTGTGCCTGTTCCTGATATAATTGGCATGTGAACATTTTCCAATACAAACTGGGCTGTGTGTACAAACTTTTGAGTATTGAAATGTCAGGTGATAACAGAGAGAAGGGTATTCCTGGAGGGTGATTGTTGCCCTTTGATACCGTTTGATGCAGCTACAAAACAGTTCTTAGGAGCCATTGTAAGAATGGGTATCCTGCATTACCTACCAAATGAAGCAAATTTCTATAAGATTGAATAAAAGTTGAAAGACCGATGACTAATAAAAGAAGTCTAAAAATGATACAAGGGTTGTGTTGAAAGTAATGAAAAAGTGAGCATAACCCTTTTAATAAATTACATAGGTTGTTCAAATTTCATATGTTGATAGAGTAACTCTTCCTCTTTAGTAATTCTCCTTCTTTTTCATAGCATGTTAATAATGGATTCCAAGCAGAAGCAACATGCCATTATTGAGTTCTTGACTAAGGGGAGGTGCAAGCTGTCCAACATTAATGGTCTCCCTCTACGTGGTTTGTCTTCAATGTTGGTTCTATAAGCGTTTTCATCTACCTGTGCACATTGATCTTGTCAATGTATCATCGCTACAAACATTCTATAGACTTCCATGGATTTTGAAAAGTTTGCAACACTCCTTCGTCAACAATTCAATGATGGCATGTTGCTTTAACTTTGAATCCATTATTTATCTGCAATGAAAAAGAAGAAGAATTTACTATACAGGAAGAGTTATTCTACCAACCTGAAAATTGCATGACCTATTTAAGTTAAAAAAGTGATATTTTCTTTTGCTTTACTTTTGATACAGTCCTCACCCGTAAAAATTAAAAAAGTCTATAATTTTACTTGCCTTAAAAACATGTGACATAGGCCCATTTTGCACAGCAGTTTTTTTTTTTTGCCCATATGTTTTGGGCTCAAAAAAATTGCTAATGATGTCATCAGAGTGTTTAGTGAATCAGGTTCAACTGAAGAAAATATTGGCATGCCAAAACAGGCCAAAATAAGATGTGCAAACTCATTTCACCCTTTGGCGAATTAAGGATAGCTAAAGATTTTTGGTTCTTTAACAAACTACAGCTGAATTTTGCCACTTGCTTTTTGAGGAATAACATATTTTATTCATTAAATAAAAGTGCCACAAACCTAGGAAAATAAAACTGAGTATATGATAAAAATGCTTAAATAGAAAATGGCATGTAAAAATGATATTTAGATCTACAGATCGCTTATGGGGCTGACTGCTAATACAAGTAGAGGGAGTCAAAGGCAGACAGATACACCAGTACTTGGAGCACAGATGGCCATACAGAAGTGGAATTTCTTTTGAAATTTTTAGACCTTCTTTTTGACCACAGTGACAAAAAATATGAAAGAACAGGAAGGAAAATTCTTCTTGAATTAACGAAATTCTAACAGTGAAACTTAGTTTTTGTTCAGGAATAACTTTTCATTCCAAAATCAAATGTTAAAAGTAAACAAAATGTTGAAGTACTTTTAAACGACATTTGTCAAGTCATTAAAAGTACTTAGAATTTCCGTAATTTTTTTTTTTTATACGGCACGCTGGAATCACTTAAACAACAACTGAAAACCTCAACCTCAACCTCATTAACCCCCCTAACTCTCAAATAGACCCCCACAATGAGTAGATTACCTTTATAGACCCCTAGGCCTTACTTGACACTAGAATATTGCATAAGCCCCACCCTACTCTCAAAACTAACTGAGGAAGGGAGAGATGGAACCCCCTAATAACCCACACCAGCCCCCCCACTTTTTTTTCTCTCTTTCTTCCCTCTCCTTTTCCCCTACTTCGATCCCTTTCTGGACATACAGAGAACCGTCCATACGCATTGTTCTTATTTTCCAACAGGTTCGTAGCCCATGTGCCATTTCCTAACAGCCCCTAAGTAGACCTCATCTTTATACCAACACATTTCAAACTCTCTCTCACTCAAGGTAATCAATTCCTTCTGGTATACACACTGAAACATTACTTAAATGACACAAATGATCGGTTCTTGAAAGGAAACCAGTAACCTATACTTTCTGCTTACTTCTGCTTTGCATTTTATATTGTTATGTAGCCCATAGGGCTTTAATTATCCCTGTGCACCTTATGGGTACATTCAATGTAAAGAAAGAACATTTGCCCTAATATTCCTACTAAACCAATAGACATGAGAAGCCCATACCTCTCATCTTATCCAGAAATACAATATAGCGATGAAGATATACCTCCAATTGTTCACTGTTTATGTTTATGAACACTGGTTTCTCTCCTCTGATACTACCTGTGGGTATACAAGATATGCTTGTTCTTTTGTATTCCTCATTTTCTGTCCCACGCTATGTTTGCTTGTCACTTTGACTTTCAGTAAAATTTTCATGAAAAAAAAAGATTTTATACAAATGTTCATTCGAAAATCTACTAGTGTATGACCAGCTCAAATTGTTAAACCATTAGCTCATTGGTTGTTTAAATACTACACTTACCACGGCTAACTCCATCAAGAGTCGATTCACAGAACAATAATACATTCAATATTTTTATTACCCTGCAATTTATTTATTGACTTTGCTAAAGATTTTATCTCATGCATCCAGCGCCGGCCCACGCCGAAGATGTCAAACTGCACTCCCATCCCCCCTCCCCCGTTCATGATCCTTAGGGGATCCTACACCCGCCAGCCACTTGCTGCTCCTGATCTGTCAGTCAGATTTTGCATGAACCTGGAAGTGTGCAGTAAGGTTGTAGGACCTGTAATATAACTTAATTATATTACCCCTAATCTCTCTATTAAACTAGTCTTAACCTTACTTCAATTCTGTATCAACCTCTTACCTTCAGTTCAGCATTCTCAGAGACCGTGCCGGGAGTGCTACACATAGACAGATTACATTACGTCAAGGTCGGTACAAAACTCCACTTTTGTTTACGCGTTTCCTCTGTTTTATAGGGTTCATAACAAGGACACAATACAGGATATGATGATGCACAGTATAGGATATCACATGACAATGAAGGCGGCACCCACTCATGGTATATCCCTTGATAGGACATAATTCCCTTCCTATGGGTGGTTGCATTCACCCCCTAAAGTACCTCCCCATCTATGTGTTCATCTTACTAGAAATCTAACTATAAATTCTGGCAAACAATATTGCTTACTAAAGACATTGTATAAGTCTGTACATCTGTGGTCAGCTAGGACAGGAATACACTTCCTCTTAATTATGCAAGCCATTTCCTCTACATACTCTTACACAAAATCTTAACCTTTAAAGTAGTTCTCCATCCTTAGTTCCATAAAGCATTGCGAATACATGTAAATGATTAACTTCTGCATAAAATCCATATTCAGAGAGATAAATATCCTATCAGGACCTTCCTGCTGTTTTCTTTGCTTTTGCTGGTCTCCTTATGCCACAGCCAAAAAAAGATAGAGTGCACATGCCAGTCACAGTGGAGTATGTAGTTGCATAGGTTAGTGAGAAGCAATGGTTGTCAAATCACCTAGCTAAATAGTATTTTTTGCAGTTTTAACACTTGGCACAAGCTTATGTTGATGCCTCTTTACATTTTAAAAGTTCAGTTTTGGACTTTCTTTAAAATAATAAATTATGCAACAATGTGTGAGGGTAGATTCTCACCAGGGGTGGTAGGACTGTGTTGAGTGGTCATTCCAGTGCAGTTCCACCACAAGATAAGGTAAAATGCCTTGTCTCATACCTAACTAGCTCACACCACCACGTTGTGGTAGTGCGTGCTGGAAAAATGACTGCATGTTTGATTGAGAAATTCTACTGCCTTGCATTGCACTGCTAAAAACAAAACTTAGAGTATAACTAAAGGCAAAATGTTTCAGAAAGGGTGGAGAGGAATTAGAACACCTATTAGATTTGTACTGCTGTCTGTACCCCCATTAAGGAGATTCACCCTCTATTTGTCCTGTTTACCATTATCATTAAAAGTGAAAGTAAAAGAAAATCCCAAATTTTGGGTTGTCCCCTCCAAAAGTAATGGAGGGAAAATCTTCCAGTTGTGATGACTTGGGGGTCCCAAAGGAATCCCCCGAATTTTCAGGGTATTCCTCCCACTTCTTGTTTGGATGTGGAACAGGAAGTGAAGGAAATCTCCGCAATGGGACACAGGTGGCGGAAAAAAATCTGACAGGGGGTTATAACCTTCCCTTACTCTATCCAAAATGAAAAAAAAAAAAAAAATACTTTGCCTATAGTTCTACTTGAAATGTCATAGGGGTTGATTTACTAAAGGCAAATAGACTGTGCACTTTGCAATGTGCAGTTTCACTGTGCAAGTGAAGTTACTGCAGAGTTTAGTAAATGAGGTAAACCTTTACTTTGCAAAGAATACCCAATCTCGTGCAAGGAAAATTAAAAACTGCTTGCATATAATTGGATGATGGAAGTCAGCAGAGCTTCTGCTTATTTACTAATCGCTGGAGCAACTACTTAGTCTATTTGCCTTTAGTAAATCAACCCCATTGTGTGACATTTCAATAAAGTTTGTTTAAACAAGTGAACAGTGTGATGCACTGCAATTGGCACATCGGCACCGCTGTCATCCCACTGCACACCAGCCACTGTGTTCTAACGCAGTCACTTGTGTGACTGTACCACAAAGGTCATAAAAGTTATTTTACATTTCTGTTTTTTTTTTTGGTATTTTTTTACATTTATAAATGGATTTGTGTTTGTTGGCAAATCCAGTCCTAGTTCTGATCTCTAAAGTGAATACAATTGTAAATCACCATTGTCCTCAGCTTTCTACATTCACATGAATGGCTTTGTTTACCTTCAAACCCATTCATACATAATCAATGGTTTATGCATAACCAAAGCCATTCATACCATCAGAGGCTGCTGTCAGTTCTGGGCAGCACTGGGGACAGGGCTGCTGGCTTGTATGTACAGGCACACTGTCAGATCAGGACTTTGCAATTTCTGCTGCCAGTGGAAGGAGGAGGTGCCCAGGGGGTGTAAGATCAGTTCATATCTCAGCTGTGTGGGTTGTGTTCTCTATCCTCCTCCTCCTTCCCGCCAGTTCAGTGCTCCTGTGTGTCTTTGAACACTGCTGCCAACTTGTTAATACTGGAGAGCTGCACTGGCAGGAAGGAGGAGGGGAAGAGAACACAACCTGCTTCTCCTCCCAGCTCGCTCTTTACCGGCGCTGGGCTGACAGGAGTAGTGATGCAACATTTTGGTGGGAAAATATCAGTTACAAACACAAGAAAAATAATTCCTATGGCTTGGTAAATTGGACACTTGAAGAAGTAGTAAAACAATTAGGCTGACACATATATTTTGTGAAGTGCTGTCCAAACTGTTGGTGCTATATAAATCCTGTGTAAAAATAATAATGACAAGAGTAAATATTGACCTGTCTCCATCCTTTCCAAAATTAGAGACTCTGTCCATTCGCCCATTAGGCCACAATGGCCAAAATGTTTTCCTAAGGCCCGTCTTGTGTAGATGCATTGCGGGCCCTGTTCTTTTTGAAAGCACATGCTTTGCAACCTGACAACCTGCCCCGTGACAATGCTCTATAGCAGGGATATGCAAACTGTGGCCCTCCAGCCAGTGGTGTATTTGGGTGTTGTGCTGCCCTAGGCAAGACTAAAATTGGGCACCCCCCATGTAAATTTGCCCCACTCCTTTTTTAACGGATTTGACTCCCTCCAAAATTGAAGGACTACAAGTCCCAGCATGAACCCCTGAGATCTCATGAAGGGGGGGGGGTGAGAGGGGGTGGGTGAGGGAGGGAGAGAGAGAGAGGGGTGGGTGAGGGAGGGAGGGAGAGATAGAGGGGGGATGAAAGAGAGGGGTGGTGAGAGAGAGAGAGGGGATGAGAGAGAGAGGGGGAATACGAGAGAGAGGGGGGATCAAAGAGAGAGGGGGGGTGAGAGAGATAGAGGGGGGATGAGAGAGAGAGGATGAGAGAGAGCGGGGATGAGATAGAGAGAGGGGGGATGAGAGAGAGGGGGATGAGAGAGAGAGGAGGGGGTGAGATAGAGAGAAGGGGAATGAGAGGGGGAATGAGAGAGAGGGGGGATGAGAGAGGGGGATGAGAGGGAGAGCGAGAGAGAGGGGGGATGAGAGAAAGAGGGGATGAGAGAGAGGGGGATGAGAGAGAGGGGAATGAGAGAGAGGGGGATATAGAGAGAGAGAGGGGGATGATAGAGAAAGAGAGGGGGGTGAGAGAGAGGGGGGGGTGAGAGAGAGAGAGAGGGAGGTGAGAGAGAGAGAGAGGAGGGTTGAGAGAAAGAGAGAGAGGGGGAGAGAGATAGAGAAAGAGAGAGGGGGTGAGTGAGAGAGAGGGGGGGTGAAAAAGAAGGGGGTGAGAGATGTGGCTCAAGCAACCAGTGGCCAATAGAGTCTCAGGTGGAGGGGTGGATTTTTTGCTGCCCCCCTGCAAAGTGCCACCCTAGGCCTGGGCCTTGTTGGCCTAGGCCAAAATACAGCACTGCCTCCAGCTGTTGTAAAAATACAAGTCCCATCATGCCTCTGCCTCTGGGTGTCATGCTTGTGGCTGTCAGAGTCTTGCTATGCCTCATGGGACTTGTAGGTCTACAACATCTGGAGGGCCACAGTTTGCATATCCCTGCTCTATAGTGTGTTGCGGTACATTGCAGGAAACACTTTAGGGTTAATTTACTAAAGGCAAAAATACTGTAGTAGTAATTGAGGTAAAGCTTCACTTTGCAAAGAATACCCAATCACATGCAAGGAAAATAAAAAACAAAATTTTTGCTCTTACATAAGTGGATGACAGAAATCAGCAGAGCTTCCCCTCTGATCTAGAGCAAATGGGCTGCAGTGCACAGTATATTTGCTTTTAGTAAATAAACCTCTTATTGTGTCCGATTTTTGGGATGTTTGCGTGCGCTGGAAGCCTGTCTGTTTGAATGTGCTGCCTAATGCAACACAGGTTAACACATGGCATAACGTGCATTAACACACTTCACAGATGTAAAATGGCCCCTCATCCCCACTGCCCAACCCACTTACACTATCCTTGTCCTACTGTACTAACCGTATGAACAGTCTCCTATCATCCTACACCCACTGTACTACCCTATGTACTGTCCTCTATAACCCTTCCCCTACTGTAATAACCCTATGTACTGTCCTCTACCATCCTTAACCTACTGTATTAACCCTATGTACAGTCCCCTGCCATCCTTCTACTACTGTATTAACCCTATGTACTGTCCTCTACCATCCTTAACCTACTGTATTAACCCTATGTACAGTCCCCTGCCATCCTTCTACTACTGTATTAACCCTATGTACTGTCCTCTACCATCCTTAACCTACTGTATTAACCCTATGTACTGTCCTCTACCATCCTTAACCTACTGTATTAACCCTATGTACTGTCCCCTGCCATGCTTCTACTACTGTACTAACCCTATGTACTGTCCTCTACTACCCTTCCACTACTCCACCCTTCAACTATTGCACATACTGTACAAACCCTTTGTACTGTTCTCTACTACCCTTCCCCTGCTGTACTAACTAAATCTAATGTTCCCTACCACCCTTCACCTACTGTACCTACTGTACTAACCCTATGTAATGTCCTCTACTACCCTTCCACTACTGTAATAACTTTATGTACTGTACTTTACTACCCTTCTTCTACTGTACTAACCCTGTGTACTGTCCCCTACCACCCTTCACCTACTGCACCTACTGTACTAAGCCTCTGTACTGTCCTCTACTACCCTTCCCATACTGTACTTACTCAATGTACTATCCCCTACCACCCTTCACCTACTGTACCTACTGTACTAATCCTATGTATTGTCCCCTACTACCCTTCCCCTTCTGTACTAACCCTACATACTGTCCCCTACCACCCTTCCCTTACTGTACTCACCTTTTGTACTGTCCCCTACTACACTTTCTCTACTGTACTAACCCTGTCAAAGCTGGGTGTCAGAACTTACACAGGGTAATGATGTGACCTCTGCCTCACATGGCAATGCTTGGGTTAGGTGATGGGCTGCTAAATCTGAACACTGTGACGGGGAGGAAATCACATGGGCTGGGTATTTTGCAGATGCTCCAACAACCAATGGGGACAGGGTTGGGACGATGTAGGTGAGTATAAGTTGGACATGTAATGGGCTTTAAGGAGACCCTGTTACATTTTTTCCCCAAGCAAAATAACAGAGGTATTTAAAAATGGTATTTTAAGAATCTCCTTAATTTTTACTATTACATACTATTTTTTTTAACTCTTCCTGTTGCATCTGCATACCCGCTAAGCTCCTCTTTATCGACCCTCTAACTTATTTTAAGGATAAAAAAAATGTGACAGATTTGTTTGATGAACGTAGTAACCAAACGAATCCTTTTTTTCCATCTGGAAGCTGAAACCTTTTTGGTTGTTGAGGATAGCCACTTCACTTTCGCGCTGCTTTCCTTTATTCTGTTCTCCAATTGAAACAAAGCGGTTGCCAACTGGTGACAAGCGTCAAGGCCTCATGATGAAATCGTTAAGGGTAGTGCAAGTTTGAGAGCTTGGACATGGTCACATCCAAACACAGCTACACTGCGGACAGAGATGCCAATCCGCATCCTACACAACCAACACACACACAAGCCTGTAAAGTTTGCACTAGCTGTGCAGTGTTCTGTATATTGCTGGAATGTTTTATTGCTATTTTGTATCAAACAAAAAAAAGGTTGCTATTAAACAATTTTTGTGTGGTTGGAGCAATTTAATTTTTTTCTTTTTTTAAACTATTTTTTTTTTATTCTTTTGTACAGAGGAATGGGAGGCAAAACCACCCCTTATTGTTACTTGTCTTTAACTCCAGGAGGCTTTTTAAAGGGAACTCATTGTCATCTCAGCAGCCATTTTGTGCATTCAGGTCAATTTTTAGCTGATCTGTTTACTGACAACGAGAGAAACAATGGAGGCACTCATGCTTTAACATGGCTGCTTGCACAGTGTCTAAAGGACTGGTTTAAATAAAACTACAATATTTAATGGTGCGTAAAAATGTTTGGTTGGCTAAAATTAAATTTTATTAAACTTTGCTATTTATTTCTTTAGGAAAAAAAAATGTACATGATATTTTTAAATGTGTTTTATATTTTCCGCAAATTCCCATATTCTGTACTGAAACAGATTGCAAAGTTTAATTGCATTTGATTTTCCATTACAACTTGAAAATGTTATACTGATCACAAGTCTTTAAATTTCTTTATTGTATTTCTGCAGATTAAATCACGTCATTCCCTCTGATAGTTCAGTGTTTTGAAATATGGTTAATCATTAAACATGTTTATTTTTTAATGAACAAGAATGTATCTTACCTTGTTAAAATTGCTGGTGTGATAAGTGTTATTGATGACACCTGTGTATGGGGTCATAGGGATATTTCCCCAAGTACATTAAATTCCACTACTGCCCAGCCCCTTTGCCTGGGCTATTGCTCCCAGGGGGTGGGAAGGTTGGCTCAATCACACGACCACTGCGATTACCCTAAAACATCCCAAATCCACAGCACTGCTTCAGACCTGCTCACTGTCTGTAGACACCCAGGCTCAAGGTGCCGTCTCAAAATCAATCTCTGCTCAACATTGAAATGTACAGATGAATGAAAGTCTCACTCCAATATTTGCTCTTCTTGGCACTGCTGCACTTATTCTGCTGTCATCACTACAACTGCATCCATGATGTCCCCATCCAGGGACTTCCCCTCCACCAAGGGACTGCCCCAACCATGCATTGAGATCAAGCCAACTGTGGTGGAACGCATTAACCTCCCTGGCGGTATGATTATGTCAGGAATTCTGTACCAAAAGCGGTACAATTTTTTTCATGGAAATTTGGCGTTATGTATTATAGGCCTACAATTCTTAGTAATTACTGACTTAAACCTGACCAAAACAAGACTCTAGTAGACATCCCAGATGTGATAAATTTGAAACACAAACGCATTAATTATAATCTAATCAATAATATAATTTTATTATATAATATATAATATATATATATAATATTATATAATAAAATTATATTATTGATTAGATTATAATTCATGCGTTATATATATATATATATATATATATATATATATATATATATATATATATATATATATATATATGTGTGTATATATATATATATACACACACACATATATATATATATATATATATATATATATATACACACATTATATATATATATATATATATATATATATATATATATATATATATATATATATATGTGTGTGTGTATATATATATATATATATATATGTATGTGTGTGTGTGTGTGTATATATATATATATAATATATACACACACATATATTTATATATATAATATAAATGTTATGTGTTTTGTGCAACGTTCAAGGTTTGAATTTCCCTCCCTAGTTTCACTCCCATGCAGCATTGCTGCTGCAGGGAACGGAACTAGGAAGTCATCACACCGACGGAGGACGGGGATCTCAGATGGCTGGCGATGACAGCAATGGGAGATCATCGCTGGATCGCCAGGAGAAGGTAAGACACTGCTGCGCGCTCTGCACATTCACCCCGAGCGTGACTCGGGGATACCGATAACAGCATGGAAAATCCATCCCGAGTCATGCTCGGGGATACCGCTAGGCAGGTTAAGGAGGGGTCATCCCTGGGTAGGGGCACCATGAATGCTATTGTATCCTGACAGCCAGCATCTGCAGCTGTCAACATACCCAAACAGAGATTGCCTGGATGGAGTCACTGTTTAGATGATGTTTTTCTGCCCGGCTCCTTACATTTCTTCGTTGACTTGGGTGGTGTCGCTGGGGCCACCCACAGCTTGAATTTCAGTCAATTCAGAAGAATCCACTGAATTTCAAGTCATGTTTAGTTTAGAATGCAATATAAGGTGCCATATTGTACCTTTAATTTGGTAGTTCCTTGTCACAAGAGTGCCAATGGCCCTCCCAGAAAACTTGAATTTATTTGTACAGTGCCTTGAAAAAGTATTCATACTGCTTGAAATTTGCCACATTTGCCATGTTACAATCAAAAACATTAATGTATTTTATGGGGATTTTATGTGATAGACCAACACAAAATGGCACATAATTGTGAAGTGGAGGGAAAATGATAAATGGTTTTCTAAATTTTTTATAAATAAATATCTGAAAAGTGAGATTTGCATTTGTATTCAGCCCCCCTTTAGGCTCCTTTCACACGGTCCACTCCGTCGGCGGACTCCGTGCTGCTCAGCGGGGGATCGATACACTTATCCCCGCTAAGCAGGAAGGTGACAGCTCCCTCTCTGCTCTGTGTGCGGAGAGGAAGGTGTCAGAGCCTCGCTGCTCTCTATGGGGAATCGGATGAGAGCGGACCGCCTGTCTGCTCCCATCCCCTGGACGGATGGAAAATAGGGTTTCCATCCGTCCGGATTTCACAGACAGGATCGGATGCGGATAGCAGCAGGTGTCAGCGGACATGTCACCGCTGACATCCGCTGCCCCATAGGGATGCATGGAGGATCTGATCAGATCCGCCTAAAAAACTGACAGGCGGATCTGATTGGATCGTTCGTGTGAAAGGACCCTGACTCTGACTAAAATATAGTAGAACCAATTACCTTCAGAAGTCACGTAATTAGTAAATAGGGTCCACTTGTGTGTAATTTAATCTCAGTATAAATACAGCTGTTCTGTGAAGGTTTGTTAGAACATTAGTGTACAAACAACATCATGAAAGCCAAGGAACACACCAAACAGGTCAGGGATAAAGTTGTGGAGAAGTTTAAAGCAGGGTTAGGTTATAAGCATTATCCCAAGCTTTGAACATCTCACGGAGCACTGTTCAATCCATCATTCGAAAATGGAAAGAGTATGGCACAACTGCAAACCTACTGAGCCGTCCACCTAAATTGACAGGCCGGGTAAGGAGAGCATTCATCAGAAAAGCAGCCAAGAGGCCCATGGTAACTGTGGAGGAGCTGCAGAGATTCACAGCTCATGACAGAGAATCTGTCCACAGGACAACTATTAGTCGTGCACTCCACAAATCTGACCTTTAAGGAAGAGTGGCAAGAAGAAAGTCATTGTTGAAAGAAAGCCATAAGAATTCCCGTTTGCAGTTTGCGAGAAGCCATGTGGGGGACACAGCAAACATGTGGAAAAAGGTTCTCTCGTCAGATGAGACTACATTTTCACTTTTTGGCCTAAATGCAAAACACTATGTGAGGCAGAAAACTAACATTGCACATCACATTAAACATTGAACATTGGTGGTGGCAGCATTGTGTTGTGGGGATACTTTTCTCCAGTAGGAACAGGTAAGCTGGTCAGAGTTGATGGGAAGATGGATGGAGCCAAATACAGGGCAATCTTAGAAGAAAACCTGTTAGAGTCTGCAAAAGACTCCAGACCGGGATGGAGGTTCACCCTCCAGCAGGACAACGAACCTAAACATACAGCCAGAGCTACAATGGAATGATTTAGATCAAAGCATATTCATACAGAATACTTTATTAATCCCAAAGGAAATTTGGAAATTGTTGGAAAATGTGTTAGAATGGCCCAGTCCAAATCCAGACCTAAATCCAATTGAGAATCTGTAGCAAGACTTAAAAATTAAAAAACAAATTTAAACCCGTGCTGCACAATAGTGATAAATTATTCAGTGAAAAAACTGTGAGAGTGTGCAGCTGCTGCAAACACTAAGAAATTCTTAGAATAAATGAATGAAAACAAATTTATGCAGCGCTAGCAACAAATTAGTGACAAAAATTATTTAAAATGAAACCAATCTATATCATGTAAATTCAATATGTAATGATAAAATATATCAATCACATTAAAGTGCATAAATTCTTATAACAATAAATTAAAGTGCATAATTAAACTAAAGAATTAATAAATATATATTCAAAGTGTAAGATTTAAAGTGCATAAATAGTGGAATAAAGTCCTTGTTGATGATCCAAAAAGGTGCCAAAGTGCCAAGTAAATAAAGGTGCTTGTGAGGTGAAGGTGCCCTCTTGGTTCCCCACTCACCGGAATTAGATTGTATAAAAGCCCTTGATTTTATTGCACATTTGCCCAGGATCAGATGTGGGATTCCTCCGATGTGTCCTCCGTGTTGAAATCGTTCCCGATAACACCATTAAAAGAAGAGAGGGCCATACATCGTGAAGTACGTAAGGTATAATTTTATTCCCCAAAAAGCGATTGAATACTTACAAAATCAAAAAGTTATAATGGCATATAGCAAACAAAGCAAGTAGCGCCGCTCTTGGCGTGCGTTCCACTTGCTTTGTTTGCTATATGCCATTATAACATTATCGGTTAGGAGGAGCTGTTTGGAATATTTATGAGGGCCTCAGCCAAACCCCACTAGAGGGCTGGCAGAGGACAAGGCTTACCTCATAAATAGGCATGTGCTAACCCAGCAGGGGCAGTTGGGTGGAAGATGGAGATATAGTGCTGTGGTGACTGTCATGGCCCTCTGGGGTACCCTTTAGTCTGGGGGGGGGGTGACCCTGGGCCGGGGGGTCAGGTACTAGAAGGATCCTGCCACAAACACATGGAGGAAGCCCTTCCTGGGGGCATGGGAGATAGTGTGAGGACAGTGTGAGTACAGCAGCACTACTAGGGACTTGCAAGGGGGAGACTGCTACATATAGCCAGTTCTCCCTGAAGACTACATTGCGTATCTCTTCATCCCTTCTCTGGGAGATCTCCTGCAGAGTCATCTGAATGGGCTGGTGAGAGAGTCCGTCTGGAGGACTGCTGTGAGAAGTTAGCCAGGAGGGCTAGTAAAAGAGGTAGCTGCAGCCAGGTGGGTTGGCAGTGCCTGAAGAGGTAATGCTGGAATCAGTAGCCACAGGAGGCAGATTGCAAGCTGATCGCTGTGTTCTGCTACACAATAAGGGGCTTTGAGTTTGTGCCTGTAAAGGGTCATTGCTGAATCTAACTGCGCCTGTCAGATTCATTTACAGTGATCCAGCTGGAGTCTGCAAGCAAATAAAGTGCAATAGGGGCATCAAGGATGCTGTATATATACTGTATATAGGCTGTGTATAGGAAGATGTCCCTGAAGACGTTGCCAAGTTTGTTGCTGAAGTCAAGTGGGCATCCCATTATTTCCCATTCCTATCCATGTTATTAACACTCAATAAACCACAAAAACAAGATCACAGACTGTGCTATGTCTCCGAAGTTCCATGAGTAAATTTGATGTGCTTGGCTGTGCAGGGTGGGGGATCCCAGTTCAACTGTAGCTTCTTAGGTGGGGCGCTACAATTACAAGGTAAGGCAAACAAAAAAGGGAATAGAACTATGCTAATACCTAGTTAACACAATGAAAATATTTGATAGTGTACAATGCCTTTAGGGCACAAAGTACATATGCAAAGGATACTCCCTTCAATGCCACCAGTTAAAATGACAACAAAGAAATAATATGCCAAACTGATTGGTTAAATCCACAAAACCATTTAGGTAATTTAAAGGTTGACTTGTACTATACACTTATGATATACTGTAAGAGTGCGACTGCCTGGAATATAGGCATGATCCTGATGGGACCCCCTGGAAGGTAGGTGTACAAGGTCTGGTCTGTGAGCAGGGGTGACAATATCCCAGGAACTGAGACATATATATATTGGCAAGTATGGAAGTACTTAAAGTGGAATTAAAGTCCAGTCTGTTTATTTATACCAACGGGTAAGCCTATATTAGGTACAGTAAATATCTCCTAAATATGCACCGTTTAGGAGATATTTACTTGTATAGCCCCCGGTGACATCACTGGAACATGCGCACTACGCTCTCAATGGAAGACATGCCATACATTGAGAGAGCTGCGCGCGGCAGTGACTTCATTGCAGCTTGGCCACTCTAGCGACAAAGTCTGCTAACCCAGAAAGAAGACCAAGTAAAGATGGAAGTCTTGTCAGTGGTGACAGCATGCCACTGGAGGTCTTTGTTGTAAGGTAATAGCTACTCTATTCTGGTACGATCCATGCTGGCATATTATGCTCTTAACTTGCAGGGTAAAGATGGGCTTCTATTTTTTAATATTTTTTATATTTTTCAGCCTAAGCTTTCAAACTTTTATTTTCTCTTTGCATTATAGGAGGCCAGGACATATAAAACTGATAATTTACCGTCCGGTCAGATGAGCTTTCTGGGACTCCTTTCATTTTATGGCCACTTGACCATCACACCTATATATTGAACTTAGACATCTTATTCCTAAACTATGGCCATTAGTATGGAGCCAGCTCCCCTTTACAATTATAACAGCTTCTACTCTTGTTGGAACAAATTTGCTAATATTTTGGAGTCTGATTTTTTTCCCCATTTATCCCAATGGTGTTTTTAGGGCTAGCCCTAGACATTGTGCTGCCAGGATCCAAGAATAAAATATAAAATTCTGCTCCTCCCCCCTCCCCTTAAAAAAAAAATAAAGTCATACCCAACAAAAGGCCCCCATATTCATTATTTTATATAAATAAAAAATGTAGAAAATATTATATATACTGTTTTCTTCTGCCATAACTCACCACCGGACCGGTCCACCAAACACCCACTGTCTGTCACTTCTGTGTCTGCTTTGCCCACCACCCTAGAAGATCCAGCCTTCCCTGCATGAGATGGAGTGCGCTGATGTTTGACGCTTTTGTGCACACCACAATCACATGATTCCCCCCCGGAGGAGACGCTCCGCCTCCTTATACTCATCAGTTTCCCCTACGGGCCGCAGTATGAGATGAGGAAATGCCGCAACACACAGCAAACTGATGACACACAAAACTGCTGGAAAAATTATCTTGGGAGTCAATTTGCTGCCCCTCTCCAAGTGCTGCCTGGGTCCGATGGACCCAGCAGGACCCATGGTAGGGCTGGCCCAGGTTGTTTTGTGTATGAGAAGACCTGGCTCACAGTCAGCATTCCAATCATGGTGTTCTGTAGAGTTAAACTGGCCACTGGAGTTTACCCACACCAAGCATATAAAATCATATCTTATTGGAGCTGGCTTTGTGTAGTCATAATGGATCAGAAAAGAACATTCCCAAAATTAAAACCCACAAAGTTGGAAGCACACATTTGTCTAACATATCTTTGTACGCGGTGGAATTAACAGTACACTTCATTGGAAACACTCAATTATCTGAAGACACATTCACATACTTTGGGCTATATTTACCGTATGGGTTTCCTGGATCTCATCCCTACTTGTCTTGGAGTTTTCTTTCAATCCTGCAGACAGAGAGAATCCCATTGTAAAATGTGTATACACACCAGTGACCTTAAAAACAAAAGATCCTACTAATGGCATTCCCAATGGTGATGAGACAATGATAAGTGGCCTAATTATGCAGCATCAACCACAGTGTTTTGGGTAGCCTTTTAATACAGAAAATGATGCTCAAGATCACATAATATGACTGAGGTGATGGTTTCTAGTGATCTAAAACACCGGCCCAGCAGCAGGATGTCCCTGGAATTTAATATCTACTAAAGTACAAATGTACTTTTTAAAAACCCAGCAAAACCTTCTCAACCTCATCTGAGCGACACCCCACCCAAGTATTTACTTACCACTACATGATCACAGTGGACATCTCTAGTGATTACATTCTTGGAATTCAATTTTCTTCAGCACTGGCTGCACCTGCAAAGTAGCATTCTATGACTATGTTACTGTATATCAGGGGTGTCCAAACTATGGCCCTCCAGCTTTTCAGGAACTACAATTCCCATGAGGCATTGTAAATCTCTGACATTCACAGACATAACTAGGCATGATAGGAATTGTGGTTCCTGAACAGCTGGAGGGCCATATTTTGGACATCGCTGCTGTATATAGTCATATTCCCCAGATTATGTTATTCCCATGGTAACATCTTCTGTAGAGAAACTTCAGTCCACTTAATGCTAGCCCTGCCACCCTCGCTGGCACTTCCATCTTTAAAGGTCTGGCTGTTGAACAATCAACTTTTGTTGTATCAGTGGTGCCAACAGGGCCACCCACAATCAAAATTTCTGCCGAAGTTTAGGAAATGTGTAGGCAGGTTGCCTACAGATATGTTAGTTACACAGTGGCTGGCCCAGGCTGGGGGAAAGAGTTAAAATGGGTGCTGCTGTTCCTGGGCTTTTTTGACGCAGCCTACATTCTGTGATATAAATAAAGCGAAGGTTGGGTTCCTGGGTCGGTCGACAGCCCACTGAAGAGGGCAATGGCGTGATTGCTGTGGAGGAGGACTGCTGTGCATTGCAGTCCGTCTGAGGCACCGGGGGTCCAGAGATATTCCAAGACTTGAAGAACTCCTAAAATGGACTACTACCTTCTGGAGGTATGCCTGGGCAGCCAAGTAGAGATAGTAAGGAACGTTTTAAGGTTATTGTTCACGTTGAACTGAATTGCCAAAATTTGCTTCAGCTGTTCTAACCACTTTACCACCGGAGGATTTTGCTGTCTTACATCCAGGCCACTTTTTGCGATTCGGCACTGTGCGACTTTAACTGACAATTGCGCGGTCGTGCGACGCCGTACCCAAACAAAATTTACGTCCTTTTTTTTCCCACAAACAGAGCTTTCTTTTGGTGGTATTTGATCACCTGTGCGATTTTTACTTTTTGCGCTATAAACAAAAAAAGAGCATAAATTTTGAAAAAATAACAATATTTTTCACATTTTTTTATATGAAATTCCCCCAAAAAAATGTAAAAATCAAATTTTTTTTACATTTTTAGCCAATTTGTTTTCTGCTACCTATGTTTGGTAAAAAAAAATCACAATAAGCGTATTTTGATTGGTTTGCGCAAAAGTTATTGTGTCTACTAACTACGGGAAAGATTTCTGTCATTTTTGGTGTTTTTTTTTTTAACGAGTAATGGCGGCGATCTGCGATTTTTTTTGCGGTAATGCGACATTGCGGCGGACAGATCGGACCCTTGACTGACATTTTTGACACTTTTGGGGGTACCAGTGACATTACTACAGTAATCAGTGCTATATATATGCACTGTTACTGTAAAAATTACACTGGCAGGAAAGGGGTTAATTTTATTGGAGAGGGAGGGGTAAATGTATGCCTGGTGCTTACTGACATGTGTGGGGGGAGGTGACTGAGTGACACAAGGACAGATCGCATGTTCAGCTATGCTGAACCCTGCAGTCTGTCACTGTCTGTCACTTAGGAGATCCGCCCGCTCTGTTTACACAAGCGGGCGGATCTCCACTCTCGATTCCCCGACGATCGGGGAAGAGCAGCGGTGATCGCCGCTGCTCCTCCCCTGGCCCGACTCCCGCTGTGACTGAAAACAGCGGGAGCGAGGGGAGGTCTACGTCGTCCAGCGACGTAGGTCTACGTCGCTGGACGGGAACGAGCCACTGTGCCGCACTAGAGGCACAGTGAGCGGGGGTAAAGTGGCTAAGCTTGTTCTGAAGTTCTTGAAAGGGGTTTAATG
Source organism: Pelophylax lessonae (assembly GCF_965119305.1). NCBI lineage: Eukaryota > Metazoa > Chordata > Amphibia > Anura > Ranidae > Pelophylax > Pelophylax lessonae. The sequence continues at coordinate 76,831,117 of NC_138774.1, forward strand.
TGGGTCTGGTGTATGGAAGAACTAGGATCAGTAAAGCACATGTGGGGTATGAAGCAAAGCCACTACAACAGGTCTCCATGGCAAGACAAGCAGAAGGAGTAATGCAGTTACTTTAGGTAACCAAGAACTAGTGCAAGGTACATTGCAGCCTGTGAAGCTGTAAAGCGTAGTACCTGGTGTAGATGATGGGTCCTTCAGTAGAGAGAGGGTTAGTAATCTGGCTCCCTCCCATCGCAACGGAGACCGAATCCACATTACGGAGACCCATACCCTGGCAACATGGTATGGGAAGGAAGGAGTAAGTGCATGTACGAGGCCAGCACTAAGTACACAGCTGGATCCCATTCTGTCACTGAGAGTGAGGTGGCAGAGGTTCAATGGACTGGTGGAGAGGGCACAGGCACTGCAGTGTCCCTCCTAAATGCAACTTATGCCAGGCAACCGTTTGTAGTGACATGAGACAGCACTTTTCAGAGGAACTCTGTACTATTATTACTACACATAGTGACACAGCTAATCTCTAAGTCGGGGAACTGCTTTAATGTTTGATCTTCACATGACTGTAGTCCCCATCCTGGTCCTGGGGATTGATAAACGCGCATTCACAGCGGAAGGTAAGCCCATGTGTAGGGTAAGTGGCTCCGCCCACACCGGTATGGCAGCCTTTAGATTATGGAGCTAGGAAGGGTAGGCTAAAATGTTTTCCTATTGAAAATGAACTTATGCTTAGACAGTGCTGGAAAGTTCTTTATTGGAAGGCCACAGTCTATTAAAAAAAATTAATGTAAAAAACAAAAAATTAAGAAAACATGTACACAGAGAAAACACAACATTTTCCAATCTCCTGAAATGTCTCCATTTTTAAGAGCACTTGTGCGGATCGCATGTAATTCAGAGCGCACTGCTCCTTCATTACATGCGATCTCCTGTGCGGATGCAAGTTCAGCCATACACTTTGTATGGCTGAATTCGCAGTGCATCCGCAGCAAACTCGCACATGAGGCATTTTTTGAGCCGCCTCAGAATCGGATCGCACAGTGGTTCACACTTGTGCGATCCGATTCTGTGCGAACTTGCAGATCGCAGTGCGATATGCGATCATACTAGGGGTGTCGTTAACATTTAATTGACACCCCCTGCGTATCGCATATGGCAGTGTGAACTGCCAGAGGTGCGGATGCGATGCGGGATCACGCTGCATATTCGCAGCGTTCCCGCATCGCACAAATGTAAACCGAGCCTAACTAAAATAAAGTAGGTAAAATATATATTCAAAATTATTCTAATCAGCTTTTTATAAAGGTGGTCAGTGATGGAGCCCTTATATTTCTCTCTGTACAGGTTTTTCGGGGGCCCGTTCACACTGTTTTGTACACATTGCATGGGCCATTCATTTTTGACCCTCAACGTTTGTTCACAAACCAAAAAACATACTTGATTTTAACATTAGATGTGTACTCAGATCTACACTATATTACCAAAAGTATTGGGACGCTGGCCTTTACTCACACATGAACTTTAATAGCATCCCAGTCTTAGTCCGTAGGGTTCAATATTGAGTTGGCCCACCCTTTGCAGCTATAAGAGCTTCAACTCTTCTGGGAAGGCTGTCCACAAGCTTGCACTTGAACTTTCAATGCTCCACAAATATACACTATATTAGGCCTTGCTCGCAGTCTCCGCTCTAATTCATCCCAAAGGTGTTCTATCAGGTTGAGTTCAGGACTCTGTGCAGGCCATTTAGGTTCCTCCTCCCCAGACCCGCTCATCCATGTCTTTATTGACCTTACTTTGTGCACTGGTCCAAATCATTTGGTAGAGGGGGGATTAGGATGTTGGGTTACTTTTCAGGGGTTGGGCTTGCCCCTTCGTTCCATTGAAGGGAACACTTAAGGCGTCAGCATACCAAAATATTTTGGACAATTTCATGCTCCCACTATTGTGGGAACAGTTTGGGGATGGCCCCTTCCTGTTCCAAAATGACTGCGCACCAATGCACAAAGCAAGATCCATAAAGACATGGATGAGTGAGTTTGGGGTGGAGGAAGTTGACTGGCCTGCACAGAGTCCTGACCTCAACCAGATAGAACACCTTTGGGATGAATTAGAGTGGAGACTGCGAGCCAGGCATAATATAGTGTATATTTGTGGAGCATTGAATGTTCAAGTGCATTGTTTACAGTGTTGACTTGCATTAGAGGCCCCTTAGAAATGAAATGGATGTTTCCCAAAGTGTATGTACAATGTGTATTAACAACAGGAATAAAAGCATTAAGTCAAGTGTGTGAATGGGTCCTCAAAAAAGATGCAATTTTGTGAAATGGCGACCAAACATTAGTACTAAAAAATCTCCATAGACGATGCTTTTAAAACTTCTGCAGGTTGCCAGTTTAGAGTTACAGAGAGGGTCTAGAATTATTGCTCTCGATCTAACGATCGTGGCGATACCTCACGTGTGGTTGGAGCACCCTTTACATATGTGGGCGCGACTTGCGTATGCGTTCGCTTCTGTGTGCGAGCTCAAAGGGACGGGACGCTTTAAATTTTTTTTGCTATTTATTTTACCTTTTATTTTTACACTGTCCCTTTAAAAAAAAAAAAAATTGATCACTTTTATTCCTATTGTATGTAAACATGCTTGTAATAGAAATAAGCAGGGCAGGTCCTCTTTAACCACTTGACGACCAGCCGCCGCAGATGTACTGCTCTCCCAGGCATAACCCTGTACATGTATGGCGCTCGCCTGGGAGGAGCTAGGGGGCGAGCGCAGACCACCGCGGCGCGTCCCGCCCCCGCTTGTCAGCAGGGAAGCCAGTGCGAGTGTCAGGCGCCTGAGTGTCATTGCCGCCTGACACCTGGCGATCTCTCCCCGCTAACAGAGAAGGATGGACGGCTGATGTAAACACAGCAATCCGTCCTTCTCTCTCGGATGATCACAGAGACCATGCGATCCTGCTATATAGGATCGCATGTCTCTATGGTCATCTCACAAGCCCAACCCCCCCACAGTTACATTCACTCCCCTAGGCTTACATTTAACCCCTTGATCACCAACAGCATTAACCCCTTCCCTGCCAATGGCATTATTACAGTAACAGTGCATATTTTTAGCACTGATTACTGTAGTAATGTCACTGGTACCCCCAAAAGTGTCAAAGATGTCAGTTAGGGGTCCGATCTGTCCGCTGCCGTGTCGCAGTCCCGCAAAAATCGCAGATCGCCGCCTTTACTAGTAAAAAAAAAAAAAACAATAAAAAATGAAATAAATCTTTCAGTAGTTAGTAGACGCAATAACTTTTGCGCAAACCATGAAGCAGCAAAATCTTCCGGTCTTAACCACTTAAGCCCCGGAGGATTTGGCTGCTTAAAGACCAGGACCTATTTTGCGATTCGGCACTGTGTGACTTTAACGGACAATTTCGCGGTTGTGCAAAGCTGTACCCAAATGATATTGACGTCCTTGTTTTCCCACAAAGAGAGCTTTCTTTTGGTGGTATTTGATCACCTGTGCGATTTTTACTTTTTGCGCTATAAACAAAAAAAGCGACAATTTTTTATATGAAATTCTCAAAAAAAAAAAAGTAAAAATCTAAATTTTTTAACATTTTAGGCCAATTTGTTTTCTACTACATATTTTTGGTAAAAAAAATTGCAATAAGCGTATTTTGATTGGTCTGCGCAAAAGTTAGTGCGTTTACTAACTACGGGAAAGATTTATGACATTTTTATTGTTTTTTTTTAACACCTAGGGGCGTGAATCTAATTGTCAGGGGGCGCGGCTTGTTAGATCATCACAGCGACATACGATCCTACATAGCAGGATCGTATAGCCTCAGTGATGATCTAAGGGAGAATGACAGACGGCTGTGTTTACATCAGCCGTCTGTCTTTCTCCCTCTCCTGCGGGAGATTGCGAGTGGCCGGCGGACATCGGAGCCGCCGGTCACTCGCGCGGGGATGTCAGGGAACGAGCGGGGGCAGGAGCGCGCCGCCGGCGGTGCGTGCACGCCCCCCGGCGGCGCGCGCTCGCCTCCTAGAGGCTACCGGTACATCACTTTGCCCAGGAGAAGCTGACTGCCGCCGTATATAGTCGTGCGGCAGTCGGCAAGTGGTTAATGTGAGATCTGGGGTCAAAAAGGCCTCAGATCTCACATATACACTTAAAAGCAAAAAAAAAATAATGTCATTTTTTTCAGCATGAAAAAAATGGGCCTTTTAAGGCCGTTGGGAGAAAGCAACGTATGACATTGCTCCGGTCCTCCAAGGCCATAGAGTCGAGTTGGGGGCCATCTTGCCCTCACTTGACTTCCTGCCTGGGACATGGATGGACCAGATTGTTTTTCCTGCTTCTGACGGCGGGGTGAGTGGGAAAGACGACTGGAAAGGGGCGGGGCACATCTCCCACCGCCCATAAAAGTGATCCTGCGAATCCGTTGCTGTGACCACTTTTATGTGAAAGAGGCCCGGTCCGGAAGGGGTTAACCTTAACCAGATGCCAACCACCCCACGTACATTTACTGCGGCACTTTCGGGTCTGGGGCGCGCACGCACGCTGCAGGCGACCCGTTCCCACTGTGATTGGACACAGCAGGAGCCAATCAGCGGGTCTTGTGGATGTGATGTCCGCCGGGACCCACCGATCTTTTGGGAGACAGGCAGAACGGTGATCTGCCTATGTAAACAAGGCAGGTCACCATTCTGTGATAAGGGAAGACATTGATCCTGTGTTTCTGCTATGCAGGAACATGGATCAATGACTTCCCACAGTACAAGCACATCCCCCACGCTTGGCAAGCACTCCCTAGGAACACATGTAACCCTTTAATCGCTCCTGATGTTAACCCCATCCCTGTCAGTGTCATTAGTACAGTGACAAAACATATATTTGTAGCACTGATCACCATACCTACAAACTTTTGAACTTTGCAATGAGGGACACTGAAAGAGAAACAAAACCTGCGGCGTATGTAGCGCGCCGTGGCATATTGTGGGTGTGGCCAATTGCTTATCAGTGGGAGGGGCTTAAGGGATAGGGTAAACAAAACCCAGACTTCCTAGTTCTCATAAAATACGCTTTGGTTGCTCAGCCTACCTTAAAGAAGAACTTCATTAAAATAGTCATAGACTGTATAGCAACCAGCAACTGTTGAGACAATGAAGACTTTGGTGAGAAGTATATCAAATACAGTATTGTGTATATAGTGCAGGAGAGTGTAATGTACAAAATGCAGGAGACAGGAGTATATAATGTACAGAATGCAGGAGACAGGAGTATGTAATGTACAGAATGCAGGAGACAGGAGTATGTAATGTACAGAATGCAGGAGACAGGAGTATATAATGTACAGAATGCAGGAGACAGGAGTATATAATGTACAGAATGCAGGAGACAGGAGTATGTAATGTACAGAGTGCATGGGACAGGAGTGTGTAATGTACAGAATGCAGGAGACAGGAGTATATAATGTACAGAATGCAGGAAACAGGAGTATGTAATGTACAGAATGCAGGAGACAGGAGTATGTAATGTACAGAATGCAGGAGACAGGAGTATATAATGTACAGAATGCAGGAGACAGGAGTATGTAATGTACAGAATGCAGGAGACAGGAGTATATAATGTACAGAATGCAGGAGACAGGAGTATATAATGTACAGAATGCAGGAGACAGGAGTGTGTAATGTACAGAGTGCATGGGACAGGAGTGTGTAATGTACAGAATGCAGGAGACAGGAGTATATAATGTACAGAATGCAGGAGACAGGAGTGTGTAATGTACAGAATGCAGGAGACAGGAGTATATAATGTACAGAATGCAGGAGACAGGAGTATGTAATGTACAGAATGCAGGAGACAGGAGTATGTAATGTACAGAGTGCATGGGACAGGAGTGTGTAATGTACAGATGCAGGGGTCGGACTCTGCACCATCCACCCCCCAGCTCTATCCACCCCAAATGCCCATCCCAGCTGCATCCACCCCCAGCTCTATACACCCCAAATGCCCACCCCAGCCCCATCCACCCCCTCACCAGCTCTATACACCCCAAATGCCCACCCTAGCTCCATAACCCCCCCAGCTCCATACACCCCATATGCCCACCCTAGCTCCATACACCCCCCTAGCTCCATCCCTCCCCCATCTCCATCTACCCCCCAGCTACACCCCCGCCCCTTCCCAGCCTCCCATCCTGCCTCTATCCATCCCAAACACCCACCCCAGCTCCATATACCCCAGATGCCCAACAAAACTCCATCTACCCCCAGCTCCATACACACCAAATGCCCAACCAAGCTCCCTAACCCCCCAGCTCCATCCACCCCCCCAGCTCCATCCACCCCAAATGCCCACCCCAGCTCCATACACCCCTCCCCCAGCTTCATCCACCCCCCCAGCTCCATCCACCCCAAATGCCCACCCCAGCTCCATACATCCCTCCCCAAGCTCCATCCACCCCCACCTACATTCACCCCCTTACCAACCTCCCATCCCAGGTCTATCCATCCAAAACACCCTGCCCAGCTCCATATACCCCAAATGCCCAACAAAGCTCCATCTACCCCCTAGCTCCATACACCACAGATGCCCACCCCAGCTCCATCCACCCCCCCTAGCTACATCGCTCCCCCAGCTCCATCCCCCCCAGCTTCATACACCCCAAATGCCCACCCCTGCTCCATACACCCCTCCCCTAGCTACATCCCTCCGTCAGCTCCATCCACCCCCCAGCTACATTCACCCCCTTCCCAACCTCCCATCCCAGCGCTATCCATCCCAAACACCCACCCCAGCTCCATATGCCCCAAATACCCAACAAAGCTCCATCTACCCTGCCAGCTCCATCCACTCCCCCCCCCAAGCTCCATCCACCCCAAATGCCCACCCTAGCTCCATACACCCCCCCTGGCTAAAACCTCCCCCAGGTTCATCCACCCCCCAGCTCTATCCACCCCAAATGCCCACCCCAGCTCCACACATCCCCCCCCTGGTCCATCCACCCCCCAGCTACATCCCTCCCCCAGCTACATCCACCCCAAATGCCCACCCCAGCTCCATACACCCCCCCCCCCGGGTAAATCCCTCCCCCAGGTCCATCCATCCCCCACAGGTCCATCCACCCCCCCAGCTACATCCACCCCAAATGCCCACCCAAGCTCCATACACCCCCCTGGCTAAATCCCTCCCCCAGGTCCATCCATCCCACAGGTCAATCCATCCC
>NC_138774.1:76843336-76848336 GCF_965119305.1 Pelophylax lessonae
ATCCCATAGTTTGTAGGCGCTATAACTCTTGGGCAAACCAATCAATATGCGCTTATTGGGATCATTTTTTTCTTTTTTTTTTTTTTTTATTACCAAAAATATGTAGCAGAATACATTTTGGTCTAAATTAATGAAGAATTTAGATTTTTTTTTTTTTCTGAATTTGTTGGTCTTTTTTTCTGCTTTTAGTTAAAAAAACAAAACAAAACACCGGGATGATCAAATACCACCAAAAGAAAGCTTTATTTGTGGGAAAAAAGGACCTAAATTTTATTTGGTTACAGCATTGCACAACCGCACAATTGTCACTAAAAGTAACTCAGTGCCATATTGCAAAAATGGCCTGGTTATGAAAGGGGGGTAAATCTTCCAGAGCTGAAGTGGTTTAAAGTGAAACTAAAGTCTTGCTGTGAAAAACTGCGAGCAGGCTTTTATTGCAGTAGAGACATGCACTACCTCTTCTGCAATAAAATGCCCCTACCCGTCTACTCGCCATCTCCTCCGCCACTGTAAACGTATCCAGATTCCGATAAGCTCCCTGCCCGCGGACCCCTGCAACCACCGGCCAGGGTTGTAGGGAAGAGGCCCTAGTCACCATCAACATGGGGACAAGTTCTTCGGAGTGCCCCCCTGCCCCAAAGCACCCACCCATGTTGGGTGTACCCCACACAGTAGCTTGTGTTTTTGCATGGGATTCCCCTTAAAATCCATACCAGACCCGAAACCAAAAAGGCCTGGATTAGGGGGATCCCCACGCTGTTTATTTTTGGGATTGAATTTGTGTTCAAAATTGATGAAATGTGATTGAGATTCGTTCCCATAGTAGGCAATAGCTGGGACTTTGCATCCGAATCAAACGCACAAGACTCTTTTTCGAATTCGCACTGCTGCTTCACCACATATACAGTGGCTATAAAAAGTCTACACACCCCTGTTAAAATGTCAGGTTTCTGTGATTTTAAAAAATGAGACTAGAGACTAAGATAAATCCTTTCAGAATTTTCCACCTTTTTAATGTGACCTATAAACTATACAACTCAATTGAAAAACAAACTGAAATAGTTTGGGAGGGGGAAGTAAAAATAAAAAAACTAAAATAATGCGGTTGCATAAGTTTGCACACCCAGTTATAACTGGGGATGTAGCTGTGTTCAGAATTAAGCAATCACATTCAAACTCATGTTAAATTGGAGTCAGTACACACCTGTCATCATTAAAAGTGCCTCTGAATAACCCCAAATAAAGTTCAGCTGTTCTAGTAGGTCTTTCCTGACCTTTTCTTAGTCGCATCCTACAGCAAAAGCCATGGTCCGCAGAGCTTCCAAAGCATCAGAGGGATCTCATTGTTAGAAGGTATCAGTCAGGAGAAGGGTACAAAATAATTTCCAAGGCATTGGATATACCATGGAACACAATGAAGACAGTCATCATCAAGTGGAGAAAATATGGCACAACAGTGACATTACCAAGAACTGGACGTCACCCCAAAATTGATGAAAAGACAAGAAGAAAACTGGTCAGGGAGGCTGCCAAGAGGCCTACAGCAACATTAAAGGAGCTGCAGGAATATCTAGCAAGTACTGGCTGTGTGGTACATGAGACAACAATCTCCTAAATTCTTCATTTGTCTGGGCTATGGGGTAGAGTGGCAAGACGGAAGCCTTTTCTTACAAATAAAAAAAAAAACATCCAAGCCCGGCTAAATTTAGCAAAAACACATCTGAAGTCTCCCAAAAGCATGTTGGAAAATGTGTTATGGTCTGATGAAACCAAGGTTGAACTTTTTGGCCATAATTCCAAATATTTGGCGCAAAAACACTGCACATCACCAAAAGAACACCATACCCACAGTGAAGCATGGTGGTGGCAGCATTATGCTTTGAGGCTTTTTTTCTTCAGCTGGAACAGGGACCTTAGTCAAGGTAGAGGGAATTTATGAACAGTTCCAAATACCAGTCAATATTGGCACAAAACTTTCAGGCTTCTGCTAGAAAGCTGAACATGAAGAGGAACTTCATCTCTCAGCATGACAACGACCCAAAGCATCCATCCAAATCAACAAAGGAATGGCTTCACCAGAAGATGAATAAGTTTTGGAATCACCCATCCAGAGCCCAGACCTGAATCCAATTGAAAATCTGTGGGGTGATCTGAAGAGGGCTGTGCTCAGGAGATGCCCTCACAATCTGACCGATTTGGAGTGTTTTTTTTTTTGCAGAGTGGGCAAATATTGCCAAGTCAAGATGTGCCATGCTGATAGACTCATACCCAAAAAGACTTGAGTGCTGTAATAAAATTAAAAGGTGCTTCAACAAAGTATTAGTTTAAGGGTGTGCACACTTTTATGCAACCATATTTGTGAATTGTACAGTTTTATAGGTCACATTAAAGGTAGAAAAAGTTCTTAAATGATTTATCTTTTTGTCTCTCTTTTTTACATCACAGAAACCTGACATTTTAACAGGGGTGAGTAGACTTTTTTTATATCCACTGTATGTGAACCAGCTCCAAAGAAAAGGCTGCCGGTTCACATCATCGAATTTGATGTGGTTCAAAACGCATCCAATTCATCCAATTCGCATACAATTCATCCAATTTGCATATATATGAACGGAGCCTAAAGTTATGATTCTGGCAGAAAGTAGTGCGAAATTACAAAAATTTTTTGTTTTTATTTTCAATTTTCGCTTTTGCTGTTGCCAGCAGGACTAGAAGGAAGGGTAAATCTCTCCAGCGGAGCCTCCAGCGACAGTAAACACCCAACAGACATTTAAATCTTTCCCCACTCTGCCCAAAACTAGAAAAGGGTTGTTTTTGTTTTGTTTTTTTTCCCCCCAGATAAACTTTTAAGTAAGTATAATTCAAACATGATAGTATATTTTACTAGCACTAAAATCCCCAGTCTGTAACCATTATCAGCAGGAATCCACTGCATTATGATCGACCTGTTTACTCCATAATCTCTGCCCTATCTATGTAATAAGGCTATGACTCAGCTTCTAAAGCACACACTGCTTCGTGGTACCAGTAGGAGAATAGCACTGATACAAACCAATAAAAAATAACTGCCTTTGCAAACCCTTTAGCCGCATTTTGCTGTGCATTAAACTTGACTATTCCCTGAATTCAACTCTGTGCTATAAGAGGTGTGCTCTTATTTTTACTTGCATACCAAGCATCTGTATAAGTAAATATGTAATTAACTCACACATCAAGCATCCATGTACTCTATTGAAAGCTACACGGTCGCTACAGTAAAAACATTCATACGCCAGCGGCCATTTTTATTATTCCCCTTTCCAGCAAGGCAGTAAGTCTTTTAAAGAGCTACCAGAGCCACTGGTATCTGACGATTCTGGGCGTGTCTGATACTTTGTCCCCAACCATGCCCTGTAGTGACATGGCTTATATTGGCCATGGAACAAAGCTTTCTTTTGGTGGTATTTTTCTTCTAATACATGTGTGATTGTTCTTGAAAAAGGAGTGGGCACAGGTTTCTCTAAACCTCCTCCAAAACCTTTTTGGGGCAGCTTTAGATGGTGTTCCTCCCATAACCAATATAACTTTCTGAACACTCTACTGAGCTTTTGGTACCACTATACTACCACCATAACTCTAGAAGGTTGGTAACACAGGGGTAAGTTGAATGCTTAACAGTGAAACTCTGGGCTGGCCTAAAAATGATATGAACTTGGCATATTCAGAATATGATTTTTGTTTTGTCTAGGAGGATGTAATACAGATGGTCCTCTTCTCTCCAGTGCTGGAATGCGAGTAGGTCGTTAACATCATTGTGTGGAATACAGTACTGGCAGTGGCTGCTGGTCCTTCATTGTATGTGATGATGTGAGCAAGTGGGGTGACATCGCGTCAGTCAGACCACTATAGAAACATTCTGGGGGGGTGGGTGATCATTACTTCTGTAACTAGCGGGCAGGAAGACTGCATGATTAAGGATTTAGGTAAGTAGTCCTCTGTACTAGCCCACCAGACATATCCTTTTCTGCATATTTCTTATTTGAAGAGGCCCTGAGGAAGGCATGCTGACAGATTCATGCTCTCTTGCCTCCTCCCCACTGCAGATGTCCATGTTGGGTAAGCTCTGCTGTTGGAACTCGGTCAGGTGGATGGTGTCACAGCCTCCCTCATGAGAGAATGGTGATTGGGGCAGTACAGTGGCTAAGTAGTTAGAACTTCTGCCTAGCAGCACTTGGGTCTTCTGTTTGAATCCCAACCACGGCACAAACTGCCTGGGGTTTGCATGTTCCCTCTGGGTACTCCAGTTTCCTCACACACTTCAAAGACCTGCTGGTAGGTTAATTAGCTCCTGTCCTAAACTTGTACAGAAGTACCTGTAATAAATAATAAAAAAAACAAAAACTCTGAGCTCAAGTACTAGCACATAGATGTCACATGCACAGGCCGCATCCATACCCAGAGGCGGAGAAAGAGCACAGGTCAGCGAGAATATCTTGCAGGGGGGTATACCCTGAAGACAGATTTATCACTGACTATGAGCATTTCAGGTGGACAGAAGAAGATGATTTTTTTAAAAATATTGCAATTATTTTTCCCTACATTTTTCTTCATTTTAGATACACGGGACCTTTGTCTGAGGAAGATGCTCTGCTAGATTCCTGTGAGTTAGGAGCTGCATGTCAGCAGTTTACTGCACTCTGTGTGTGGCTGGTCTCAGAGCTGAAATCCGTTTCTTATCTGGTGGAATGTGTCAGCCCTACTGAAGGTGAGAGCCATCTACATATATCGAGGTCTCTAGGACAACTTTGTAGCACCTCCTAACCAGCAGCTAAAGTATATGATTAGCCAAAACTTTATTTATTTTTTTCTTGTAGTTTTGATTTGAGTAGGAAAGAATTATAACCTCTGTGAGATTTTTATTGCTTTTAGGAGTGGATGTATGCCACTGGATTCCCTTAGGCCCCTTTCACACATACAGTCCGTTCAGTTCATCAGTTCAGTCACGTCAAATGTATCAGTTT